>NC_134020.1:11006750-11306750 GCF_040712315.1 Castanea sativa
GTTTCAGATCACCTTCACTTGTTGATCTTGAGGTAGCAACTAGTTCTACCAATCCTTGATTGTAGTTTAAGCTCCAGTAGAATCTTGTGTAGTTAGAAGGTACAAAACCTCTCAAATCTCACGAAGAGTAACACATAAGTCTTTTCGCAAAAGTCTTCAAAACGCAGCTAGGGTTTTCATTTTATATGTGGAGAAGTTTAAGTGAAACCCTAAACGTTTTTGTAGAGTTTGGACTAAAATAAACTTTTGCAGAAAACTGTGTCTACGATTTTCGATCAGTCGGGTTTAATTCTCGATCAGTCTAAAAAGGCAGAACATGAATTCTCTTTTTTGCAATCAGCTAAACTTCAAATCTTGAAACACACTTATTTATGCATTGCTTAAACACTTAGACTAGACATGTTTTGCTCTCTATTTGCCAACACAATACAATCATGATTCTAAACATTTAATCTAAATTTTTAGAACCTAACAATCTCCCCCTTTGGCAATTTGTAACAAAACACACATACAACATGTAGTGCTTAAAAAAAAAAAAAACCAGCTCAAATTCAAGTTATTACACAACTACTAACTATTAGTTGCTAGTATAGACAATAGTTGTTGAGAGATTTAACCTGTATATTCCTGAAACATTGAAAACAACTCATAAACGCATGTGTGAAAAATACAGTAAAACATTCTAAACAGAATTCAAACTTTGAAATCACCGAAACACAATTAGATAGTGAACACATCAAAATGAATAACCTTAGAATCATCAACTATCATAATCTCATCACATCAATTTTTAAGTGAAACAAAGAAAATAACTAAAAACAGAAATATGAATACGTCAAAACTGAATATACTCCCTCTAGACAAAATAACTGTACTCCCTCTATATACATAAAACTACTCCTCCTTTTTGTTACATATTGCCAAAGGCAATGCCAGTCCTCAAAGGGTGAAGGAGTTGGAAAGAAACTCCTATAATCCGAGAAGTCAACTCTTAATGATGCAACCTTAGTCAATAGCTCATCAAGCAGTTGTCCCTAAGAAACTTGAGTTGTCATGATAGACTGCATCATAGCTTGGAGTGACAATGGAGGAGCTACTGAAGGATCAACATCCTCATGACCAACAAGATCCACAATAGCAGTCGGATCCACATAAGTCTTCTCAGCAACAAGCATGGCACCAAAGGTAGTAGAAGCATCTCCTTGTGGTCTCTTAGACATCCCAGTGCTTGGCTCAGCACTCTTCATCTGTGCCTGTCTTTATCTAAGATAGGTAGTTCCTGTGGGGGATATAATATGTACTAACTCAAGGGAAGGAAACTCTAACAACTCTAAAAATCTTAAAATCCTAAAAATAAACAAAGGAAAGAATAACTTTTGACCTTCACTTTTACTCCTATAGACATAAAAAATAGTTTGAATAAATATGGAGGGGAAACACATAGAACCATCTGTGATAAGAGCATATAGAATAGCACAACGCTTTATAGGTACTATATGAACATGAGAGATAAGATAGATGTTATGACAAGTGATCCATAAGTATAATGAGTTAAGCTCAGTAAACTCACAAGAGTTGATTCTTGGTTTAGATCCCCAAGAAACAGGATGACCACAATGAGGGGACATCATATCATCTACAGTAGGAAACTCAGTGTAAGGATAAACTGGTTTACGATCTAAGGGTACTCCTAAAGCCTCAGAAACAACTTATTTACTTATGGTAAATTCCTGACCACGAATCCAAGGAGTCAAGTAATGACTACCGGTGACCTCAGAATAGACAGAAAGATTAGAGTAAAGCTCTCTAATCAAGGCAGTAGGAGGAGGTTCAGACACCTCACACAAAGAAACCTAGTTCCTAGCCACAAAATTCCTACGTATGGAAGGATCTAACTTACTTAGAACTATGTCCCTTTCACCCTAAATTGACCTATACTTGTTTAAGGTCTCATAGCTTTCCTTACATTTTTCAATAAAAAACCTAACTCCTACAGTAGAACCAAATGAAGAGGAAGACCCAAGGTTCCTTTTGGCTCTAGTTTTGAATTTCCCACCAAATTTAGGAGCCATGTCTAAGAGTCAAAAAGAGAAAAGAGAAAAAAAAAAAAAAAAAAAAACCAATGGCAAACTGCATAAGAGGGATTAGAGACAAGATAACATGCAAATTTAAAAACTATATGATGCATGGCATTTAATCTTACATGATGCATGATCTAATGTTCTTAAATAGTCCAAAATCATCATAATTTGCAAAATTGACAAGGTAGATTTAAGAATTATAGAAAATTCCCAATTTTGAAGAACCTAATTCTAAAAAAAATCCTTATATTGATCATTTGAACAGCACAACATGTATAAAACAAGTCATAATTACTCAATTGATCAACAACATTAGCAAATTTCACTCAATTTTGTCAAATTTCACAAAATTCCCAAATTCTCAAGAACTTAGAACCCTAATTTCAAAATTTCCAATAAAACTTAAAATTTTTGAAATTAAAGCATGTGAATCATGTTTAAATGATGCATAAACAAAAACCCATGGTTTAAAATTGATCAAAAACCCAAGGTTTAAGATTGATCAAAAACCCAATTTTCATAAAAAACACCAAACTTTCTAATGTGTGAAAATCCTTTAAAATTTCATGAAAAATGCATGTAAACATGTAAAATGATGAAAAATGAAGGGTAAAAAGGTCTTACCTAGTATAGATGAAGAAAACCTTGGAAGCTTTGACCACAAAAATGATGATAAAAAAAAAAAAAATTAGATGAGGAATCGAGAGAGGAATCGAAGAGATAGACAAAAAGATATTTTGAAAAAGTCCGATATGATTCCTATATGTTTTAAAAATTCGAAATCCAATCGGTTGAGAGGAATCGGGCAAGAATTGAAAATAACAGGAAAACAGGCTCGATCGGTCCATAGGAATCGGGAAGGAATCGAGGCAACCCGAGACTTTTAAAAGAAAATCCCATTTTTCTCCTTCACATTTCGATTGATCGAAGAATAGATTTGATCGGTCGAGTTTCAAAGAAACACAAATTTTGAAAATTCTAGAAAACTTTTTTTGCAGAATCATTTGAAAAATTGCTTTTATTATATGACATGTATGTTCATAACTTCAAAAGATTTTCAAAACCAAACTTTTCAAAGAAAAATTCAAACTTTGTCAAATTTCTTCAATCTTTTCCTTCCTCACTCCCCAAAATGCATTAAACATATCAAGAAGTTTAACTTTAGTAGGCCACATAAACTTAACACACAATCACATGTACCAAATTTAACAAAGTTTTGCTTGTGGTGTGTGCAACTAGCAAGTGCATGAGATGCTCACAAGGTGATATGTAAACAGAGAATAAACACACTTTCTACATTATTCATCACATAAGTTTGAAAGTGACTATCACCTAAAGAGTTACATCATATAACTCTCATATCTCCTAGAAAACACACTTGCAATTGTGCAATTTTTTTTTTTCTTTTAAAGCATATTTTTGTTTTTGTTTTGATTTTACTTTTTGCTTCTTTTAATTAATGAACAATAACACCTTAAGAATTTTGTTGTGCAAGTGCTACACCTTATTGAGCACGGCTTTTATGATTTGTACAGAGGTGTTCATGATTGGAGAGTAACAATGGTGAGATGGTTATTTATGCATTTCTCTTAGAATTTTTTAGTCCTTATAGTCAAAAGAATGTAACTTCAAAATCAAGAACATGTGTTTAAAAACCATAAAAAAAACTCACACAATATATGCACTACATTGCACAAACTAGCAAAGCATAGAAAAATAAAGCTCATCAAAGCTAAACAAGGTACATGGTCATGAAATGTAAATCCCATAGGCCAACCTCAAATGCACATCTTGAAGATGCATAATACAAAAAAAAAAACCCTTTTTTTATTTTCTATTTAAAAAAAAAAAACTGAAAAACATAAAACAAAACAAACATAGAATGCAATGGATGAACGTAATGCAAATGCAATCCTAAAGAAAAACAGTTTTTGGTCATAAGAGATAGAAAGAATTAACACAAGAACCATGTCAGACAGACTCACTGAGATTGAGTCTTTTGCATCTAGACCTTTTTAGATGCAAACTTGGAGTTGGGATTATTCCTAATATCAGCTCCAGCATTGGTATAAAGGTTAAAAACCTTCACCAACTCATGAATAAGTGCAACAAAATCATGTGCTTTTGACACAGGCACTTTTTGTTTGGGAGATTGCTTTAAAGCTTGCAGCTTAAAGCAATTTGGTCTAGTATGCCCAGCTCTACCACAAAAGTGACAAACCCACTGTGGTTTGTAGTTTTTCTTGTTTCCAGATTGATTTGTCTTTTTGGGCTCAGACTCACTCAAATCTACTCTAGTTCTTCTAGAAGCAGGAGATACTACTTTGTGAACCTTAACATCAGAAAGAGTTTGACGAACAATAGAGGAAGATGTAGCCAGCACAAACTTAGGAGGATTTACTATGGTAGTAGATCCATTCTCAATAAACCCTAGACCTGTCTTATCAGAAATAGAATTTTGAACATGTAACATCTCATCTAGTTTAGAGGTAGAAGTTCCATCTATTTTTTCTCTAGCAATAGATAATTCTAATTCTAAACTTTTTACTTTTTCAAGCAAAGACATTTTCTCAATCTTAACAGAGTTCAGGAGTTCATTAGCATCAAACAACTTTAGCAGCAAACTTTTCTTTTCCAGTTCAAGAGTGTTTATCTTTTTCAAACCTAATTCCACACTCATAGCATCTTTAGCTGTTGTCTTGCAAAACTTGTTATAAGCTTCTGTTAAGGTACAAAAAATCACGACATCATGGCCCAAAGTAGCACAGTGAATGCATCCCATGGAAAATAACAATAAAAGGGTCAAAGCTCTCCACAACAAAGAGGGGAGTAAGCCCAAGTCCATTAAAAAGGATTTTTAGCCCAAAATTCATGGAGGGATGGACCTTAAGGCCTATCAAACGAAAGGAAAAAAGGGCCCAACTTATCAAGATTAGAAAACCAAAAAGAGCCCAACAATAAGTATTGAGCCGGGATACCCAGAGGCTGTTAGGGGCTCGGGGTCCTCGAGACGTGCAGAACAGCTGAGAATGAAATTAAGACAGCTCAAGAGGAGTACTAGGAAACATGGGAAATGAAGAGCAAAAGCATCATTCCCAATCACTCGATGATGCAAAAGGGAACTAGAAGGATTGGAAAGTGACAACTCATGAACAAGGAGGCTGGTACCTCGAGGAACCTAGGAAGAAGAACTATGAAGGGAAGTAGCAAAGGGGGCTTTTAACCTGGCTGGGATAGAATCGGCCCACTTAGGAAAAATGACAAAAAGGAAGGGCAGCCAAAAAAGCTGAGTCTGGAAAAGGAAAATAGAGAAGCCTTGGAGGAAGAGAAATTGAAGGTCAGCTCCCCCGAAGACACCTTAGAATGGAAGGTTAGCAAGGGGCTTTTGAAAAAAAGGCACCAAAAGAAGAAAACTATGAGAAACAAGGAATGGATCAGCCACCAAAGTTGCTGGCACGCTACGGGCTCTGTTGCCTAGGGGAGCAAAGAGAGGGAACTAGTGGTACCGCCCTAAGGTGACACTATAAAAGGAGGAAGCAGCAATAGTGAAGGTCATTCAAAAACAACGAACCAGAATTGAATCATTGAGAAACAAACTCTGTCAAAAATTCAAAAAAAGTAGTAAAGAGAAAAGAAATACTGCCCGATGTACCAAGACAGCCACTATAGAACATACTTGGATCCAAAGTGATTCAAACTTTGCAAGTCTTAAAGGCTTAGAAGGCCATCTAAGTCTGTAACTTTTGAGTTTATTTGGACCTTGTAATAAGTCTTAGTGAGCACTTTGTGATTCATCAATTAGAAGTAATGAAATATTCTTTAATGATCTGAGGATCCTCAACATTCATTCTACGTTCTTTCCTTATGTACTGTTCCTTTACTATTTTCTTGCTGTTCAATATATATATATATGTACAATCTTGCTTGCTAGAATATATGTATTGTAGGATTCCCGCTCTGTGCATCACTTGGTTTGTAAACAACCCTCTTAGCTGCGGTGAACCAAGCCCGTTTCCTTAATACAATAACAACAAGGCCTAGGATCCTTGCTTCTATTTTGGGCCTGGACATTTTGTCGAAAACAGACCCTCACAGCTTCCTGCAAATCTGCATTTTCTGAGAGTTCCCCACTAGAAGGGTTCTCATCGACAGTCTCAATTTCACTTACTACAGCAGTAGCAGTGAAAGCCATAAAGTTTCCTTCTTGATCACTTTCAGACTCATGATCAGAAACTTCATCATCACTCAAGGTAACAACCATAGCCTTACCTTTTGACTTCAAGAAGGTTGGGCACTCAGATTTCATATGACTATAACCCTGACAACCATAACACTATTGTCCTAAAGAATTTGTTGAAGATTGACCTACTTTTTCTTTTGATTTTTCACCATTATTGTTCTTAGCAGTGTCACTCTTCTTTACATTCCTAGTATCAACATTGTTTCTGTTTCTTGCTTTCCTATTATTGTTTTTCAGAGAGTTTCTAAAGTTCTTGGCAAGATAAGCAATCTCAGTAGATAAAAGTTCATCGTCAAATCCACAATCATCAACATCATCAACAGATTTTAAGGCCACAGATTTGAATTTATTTGTCTTTGGCAAATTAGATGCATAGGATTGAAGAGATCCTACAAGTTCATCTACAAGGATAGAGTCAATATCTTTACTTTCAATGATGATAGTTACTTTGGGTCTAAAGTTCTCAGTCAAAGATCTAAGAATTTTCGTAACAATTTTAGGTTGATCATAGATTTCACCCAAATTGAAAGCAGAATTAACAATATCATTTAATCTAGCATAGAATTCATCATAATACTCATCTTTAGACATTCTAGTACTTTCAAACGTAGATGTCAACTGCTACACCTTGTTTATTTTTACTGCCTTAGTGCCTTCATACACAGTTTTCAAGATATTCCATGCAGTGCGAGCAGTCTCAACATTTGAAATTCTCTTAAATTCTTCCATAAAAACAACATTGAATATCGCATTCATAGCTTTACTATTAAAGCTTGTTGCTTCCTTTGGGGTAGTGGTCCATTCACCAATAGCTGTGGTTGGTCGTTCCCAACCATTTTCAATAGACAGCTATACTCTTTCTTCTATAGATTTTAAGAAGACTTTCATTCTAACTTTCTAGTATGCATAGTTATTACCATCAAAGTGTTGGGGAATCACAAGAGAGTGACCGTGTTCCATGACAGCAGAGGTGAAGATTCAACTCTAGGTAAAGATACCTAAAAACAAGAGCTAACCTGCTCTGATACCAATTGAGAGTTCATTTAGACCCTTTAAACCAGATTGTTTAACCTAATTAATTAGCCAAATGATTACTTAGATTAATTTCCAGATCTAGGTTAAACACAAATAAATCATATCATGCAAAGTTACGAAAAAGTAAATAACATCATGATATGATTACCCAGGAAAACCAATGAAACTAACTCATTTCAAGCTAAAAATATGGGGAGCATTTGACCTAACTATCCTCAAGGTAAAGCAAATACATTATAAGAGAATTGAAGTTTTTACAATCAGATTTAGCCCTAAATCTATTGCTACCTTATGTAGTAACTTGCTGGCACGACCACGTGAAAGCTTCGAATCCATGGACTCCTTCTCTTCTTGGATTTGCAGCAACACAAACACACCCTTACTTGTGACTTTGAGACTCCACTCAAAGGTTACAGATCACCTTCATTTGTTGATCTTGATGCACCAACTAGTTTTACCGATCCTTGATTGTAGTTTAAACTCCGGTAGAATCTTTTGTAGTTAGAAGGTATAGAACTTCTTGAATCTCACAAAAAGTAGCACACAAGTCTTTTCCCAAAAGTCTTCAAAACATAGCTAGGGTTTTCCTTTTATATGTGAAGAAGTTTAAGTGAAACCCTAAACATTTTTGTAGAGTTTGGACTGAAATAAACTTCTGCAGAAAACTTTGTCTACGATTTTCAATCGGTCGGGTCTAATTCTCGATCGGTTGAGAAAGGCGGAACATGACTTCTCTTTTTAGCAATCAGTTGGACTTTAAATCTTGAAACACATTTATTTAAGTATTGCCTAAACACTTAGACTAGACATGTTTTGCTTTCGGTTTGCCAACACAATACAATCATGATTCTATGTGCTTTGATCAATTATTTGTATGTGTTTTCGAAAGACTTTAAGATTTGAGTATATGTGTATTAAATGATTCTTCACATGTTTGGAAAACTATGTTGGATATTTTGAGTGAAATTGTGAAATCAAACAGTCATGAGTAGGGTAATTCTGTTCATACCTTTTTAGCTGCCTAGAAGCATATGCTATCACATTTCCATGCTGCATAAGCACACAACCAAGACCTTTCTGAGAAGCATCACTGTAAATTACAAATCCCCCTGAACCCGTTGGCAATGTCAAAATTGGAGTAGACACCAACCGGTTTTTCAATTCTTGGAAGCTCTTTTCACATTCATCTTTCCACAAGAATTTAGCATTCTTTTGGGTCAATCTAGTCAAGGGACCTGCTATACGTGAAAAACCTTCAACAAACCTCTTATAGTAACCTGCAAGACCCAAGAAACTACGAACTTCAGATACATTTGTTGGTCTAGGCCAATTTACCACAGCTTCCACCTTTTTAGGATCCACAAAAATGCCATCCTTAGATATTACATGCCCCAAAAACTTTACCTCATCTAACCAAAACTCACACTTCTTAAACTTGGCATATAATTTTTGCTCCCTCAAGGCTGTAACACCATCCTCAAGTGTTCTACATGCTCCTCTTGAGTTTTAGAATATACTAAAATATCATAAATAAAAACAATAACAAACCGATCCAAATAAGGCTTGAACACACGGTTCATTAAATCCATGAAGGCAGTAGGGGCATTAGTCAATCCAAATGGCATCACCAGAAACTCATAGTGTCTGTAACGAGTACGAAAGGTAGTCTTAGGTATATCTTCTTGCTTAACCTTGAGTTGATGATAACCTAATCTGAGGTCAATCTTCGAAAAGACTTTAGCACCTTGCAATTGATCAAACAAATCATCAATTCTAGGTAAAGGATATTTATTCCTCACAGTGACCTTATTCAACTGCCTATAGTCAATGCATAATCTCATAGACCCATCATTTTTCTTTGCAAAAAGAACAAGAGCACTCCAAGGAGATACACTAGGTCGAATAAATCCCTTTTCTAAAAGATGTTGCAATTGCAATTTCAGCTCCTTCAACTCTACAGGTGCCATGCGATATGGTGCCATAGAAATAGGTGCAATTCCTGGCATTAAGTCAATGGCAAATTCTATCTCCCTATCAAACGGTAACCCAGGGAGATTCTCAAGAAATACATCAACAAAGTCCCTCACAATAGGAATGTCATCAATCTTAATCCTTTCCATCTGGTTATCCACCACATATGCAAGATAACCTTTACAACCTTTTCTAAGTAACTTATTAGCATGATGGTAGAAATAACATTAGACACGAGGCTCTCTCTAGACCCATGAAATACGAATTCAGGTCGACCCGGAATACAAAACACCATTTCCTTCTTGTAACAGTCAACATTAGCATGGTAAGCTGCTAACCAATCCATGCCTAATATTACATCAAATTCTTGAATTTCTAAGAGAATCAAATCAGCCAACAACTCATTTTCTCCAATCTTAATCACACAAGACTTACATATAAACTTAGCAACCATAGTTTCACCCATTGTTATGAATACCGTTTCGGACCCCGTTTCGGTTTGTCCATTGGAACGGAATATTTCGGTACCGGCCTATTTCAGCGTACTGTTTCAGAGTATTTCGGAGTTACGATATTTTATAATAAAAAAAAAAAAAAATATATATATATATATATATATTATTAATAAAAAAACCTATATAAATTATTAAAGATTTTAAAGAAGTTATAAGTACATATTTAAACTAATATGTAATCTTTAAGTCCAAATAAGAATAATAATAATAATAATAATAAGTATCAATTAAATCATGTATAAAATATAATAAGAGTAATAATATGAAAAAAAAAAAAAAAACTTGAAGTTAATATTGGAAGTTGGAACAGTGAAAGAGGGTAAAAGCTCCCACATTCATTTTTATTGTTAATCACGTGGGGCACACAAAAACAAAACAAAGAAAATTTTCAAATTTTAAAATACAAGTAATAAAAGGGGAGCATGTCGGCTGGCAAAAACTAAACAAATAAAAAAAATCAAAACAAAGGACATAGCAATTAATGAAGAGTAAGGAGGCTCACAAGTAGTCCCATATATTTCCTTTACAGCACACAAATTAAAAAAGGAAAGGCAGAGTGGCAGCCTGCAGCAGGACCGAAACACACCAGAAGAAAAAATAAAAAAGAGAAGAAGGGTCCCAAACCCACCAAAAGAAGAAGAAAAAGAAGAAGAAGAAGAAGGGTCTAAAACCCAGAAGAAGAAGAAAAAAAAAAGAAAAGAAAAAAAGAAGCAAAAGGGTCCGTAACCAAGAAGAAGAAGGTATGATTGTTTTTTTTTTTTTAAGCCAAAATCTGATACTGGCTGAAATTTGTATTTCGGTCGAAATTGGCCGGAATGGCCGGAACGCCCCGAAATAGGCCGAAATTTGACCCGAGGTGGAACAAGGGGTATTGTGGTACCGGTTTGCATGCCGGTACGAAATATTCCGGCCGTTTCGGCCGGAACGGAACGGAATCAATAATAATGGTTTCACCCAAAGGAGTAGAAACAGAAAGTTCAAAGTCCAACAATTCAGGCACACAATCAGCATATTTCATATAAGCACAAGATATAAAGGAATGAGTGAAACCAGGATTAATAAGAACTCGTGCAGTATGAGAAAATATGGGAATGGTACCTGTCACCACTGACTTGGATGCCTTAGCATCTTGCTCAGTAATAGCAAACACGCATCCTTGGACTTTTGGCCTTTGCTTCACATCAGTAGGCTTAGCCATCAACTCACTCTTCAAGGCTAGGCAATCTTTGATACGATGTCCTATTTGACCACACTTAAAACAAGCCCCGCTTTCACGATAGCAAACACCCTTATGCTTTTTACCACACTTCTGACAAACCTCTATTACCTGTTGCACCATTTTAGTCTTCGGTTCTGCTGTAGTCTTCTTCTTAAATGGCTTATTGTGTTCATTCCCTCTATGAAACCCTTCAGTCTTAGGCCTTTTGTTATTCTGATTCCTAATCCTCTGATAGTCTTCACACTCCTTTTCAACAACCTTTGCAGTCTCCACAACCTCAGAATATGACTTCAATCGTGAGGCTGCCATCCTAGTTTTGATACTTGGTTGTAGTCCCCTCTGAAATTTCTTAGCCTTTCTAACATCATCAACCACAATGTGAGGGGCAAATAGAGACAACTCAGTAAATTTAGCCTCATATTGTAACACCGTTTTATTCCCTTGAATGAGCTCCATAAACTCCACTTCTTTCCCATCTTGTACACTTTCTGGAAAATACCTTTCATAGAAGGCCTCAAGGAAAATACTCCAAGTCAGTATCTCATCTTCCTCAAGTGGCAAAGTCTTTTTGGTAGATCTCCACCAATGCTTTGCTTCCCCTTTCAGCATAAAGGAAGCAAAAGAGACTTTTTGCACTTCAGTACAACCAATCACATCAAAAATTTTCTCCAGTTGCATTATCCAGGATTCCACTTCCGTACGGTCAGGGTTGCCCAAAAATGAAGGAGGACCTAATTTCCTAAATTGCTCAATAGTACATCCTTCAATCTCAGCATCTTTGGGCTTAATTGTTCCACTAGTACTAACATGCTTCTCCACCACCTCAGCAAGACTTCTGATAGCACTTAAAACACCCTCAAGGCTCTCAGATTTTAGTTCAAGACCAGAAGGGTTAGAATTGCGGGGTGGCATTTTCCTATAACCAAATAAACAACACCTTAGAGTCAAATAAATCACAAGCAAAGTCATGATATACAAGATATACAAAACCCTTTACTATTATAATATTCTAAGCCTATAAGCATATAGCTTTTAACAATTATCAAACTCCCAAAACTACCTTTTGCCTATAAACAATAATTAAGCCTATTCCTCCACATCTTATAAAAAAATATCATAAGTCCTAATTGTCTACAGAATCATAACCTAGAGCTCTGATACCAACACTGTCACGACCCAAATTCATGAAACATGAATTTAGATGCATAACTAACTTGCTAACCTTACCTAGCTCAAAAACATAAATTTTTTTTAAACATAGTTCAATAAAACTCCAAAATAAACAATGCCACTGATAAATCTCTTGCGATAACTAAAATCCACAATTTATAATAATCCCCAAAATACTATGAAGTCTAAAGCGGAATAAACAAAATAAATAATAATCTTTTCAAAACTCCACAAATTGAAAATAATCTCCACTATATAAAACGTGAATTACCAAAACAAATGTAACTAAAATTCTATGAGTCTTCAAGTAACACTGAAGTCGCCTACAACTTTCACGCTCTACCTTGCACCTTACAAAGCGATCCAAGGATTCTATATTCCCAACTACACTTTAATCTGAAAATAGTAATTGATGGGGTGAGCCACACATCTAGTAAGTAATTATACAAAATACACAACGGAATAGAGTCAAGCAAAGCACGAGTTTGATTTCACAATTTCACTCAAAATATCCAACATAGTTTTCCAAACATGTGAAGAATCATTTAATACACATATAATCAAATCTTAAAGTCTTTCGAAAACACATACAAATAATTTATCAGAGCACAGTGTCACATATACACATCACATATTCTCACATACAATCCTGTGAGCAGATACCAACATCTAACCCCTGCTGGTGAGGGATCAACGCATATTCTCACATACAATCCTATGAACGGATTTACACATATATCTGATCAATTCTTAAAAAAACACTCATTTTGAGTCACATATCAGAAAAATAAAGTTTATACAACATATAATAATTTTCTCAATATTAACAATTGTTCCAACAATAAAGGCATATTGAAGATCACAATATCAAATTGAAACATAAATCAAAAGATGCTTGACTCTCTTAGGGAACGAATAGGAACTGAAGAGTTTATATAAATATTTTTACAATTCTTGAGTAAGTTTGAAAATCCAGTTTGCTAAAAGGAACGTCTTAAATACCGTTTGAAAAACAAGAATATGACTTTGAAATCACTTGGTTTGAAACAATTTAAAGAACAAGAATCTTTTTAGAAAACTTACTTTGAAACTCATTTATTTTCGGAAAATAGTTTAGTTAAAAATCATCTTTTAAATGAGATTTGGACATTCAAAACGTTATTTAAAATTCGAAATTTCTTTTAAAACATTATTTAAAAGCCAATTAAAATTTCTCTTTCAATAGTGTAAAAATGCTTTTTGATAAACTTTTAAAAAATGTAAGCTTAAAAATATAACTTTTGAAAATCTTTAACTTTTAAGAACCTAAAGAACAAAACTTGTGCATATTATGCATAATTACTTACAGCACTTGAATCACTCTGAAAGTCCAGCCGAAACAAACTCCAAAAAGCCTCAAAATACTCTTAAATAGGACCTATAATCAATCATGGAAATTATTTAATATCCTCCACAAAATATAAATTTTACTAAACTACACAAACTGACTCACTAGTAAAATACTTTGCTGAACTAAATGATAGCACTAATGCAAAGTATCTCTACCCAAAAATGTGTTTTCCTTGAATTATCAAAACTCAGAGGTAGCAGTTAATACTTTAGGATTTAAGTTGATATACATAACCCCAAACACGTTAAAACCACCTAATATATATATCCACCATAGAAAACCTTACAGCTATCCTAATGTATATATATAATCACAATGGCATAGCATAATCTCAAGGCAAGGGTCCCAGAGGCAAGGAAAACCATGGCCACATTCTTTAACTTCAACCTAGGATTATATATATATATATATATATATATATATATATATATATATATATATATATATATATATATATATATATCCTAATGAAAACGAAATTGTGATGCTTTTGTTCATAGATACACAGCAGCAATATCTATCCGTAAAAATATGAATAGAGTTTTAGGACCAAAATCCAACTTTTGAACCATCTAACATCACAACTGATTTCCAAGTTAATCTTAAAAACTTTTAGTTCTTTGTTTCTAATTGTGAGAAATCTTACCTTGCACAATCTGATTGTCTCTTCAATTGTATGTGCTCTAACTTCAAGGAAAACACATCTTAGCCTCTTAGATAAAATCCTGACTATCTCTTCCTCTACCCTGTAGTTGGTATTAGAGATGTGGGCTTAGTGGGGTAGCGGGCTACAGTTATCACTAAAATAATACCTATGGCCCAATAATTATATTTAAAATAAAACTTAATAATAACTTAAAATATAAAAATATGTGGGGTATTACAATTAGTTTGTATAATTAAATAATATGAATCTTTTTTGGAGGATATTAAGTAATTTTCATGGTTGATTATAGGTCCTATTTAAGAGTGTTTTGGGACTATTTGGAGGGTGTTTCAGTTGGACTTTCAGAAGGATTCAAGTACTATAAGTAATTATGAATGATATGCACAAGTTTTGCTTTGTAGGTTCTTAAATGTCAAAGTTTTTAAAAGTTATGTCAATACAACAAAATGTATTTTTGTTGATAGAATTTTTTCGTCACCAAAAGTTCTATATTTTGTCACCTATGATTATTGGCTACAAAATTTGTTTTTTGGCGACGAAATTGGTTTCATAGCGTATACCGCATCGCCAAAAGTCCTAGCGACGAAATAATTCGTCGCCAAAAAGGTCTGACCATTTTTTTTAAAAAAAAACTTTCGGTGACAAAACCATTTCAACACCTAATGTTTTCCTCACCAAAATACATTTTGTTGTAGTGTGTTTTTAACCTTACGTTTTCTAAAGTTTATCAAAAGCATTTTTATATTATCGAAAGACAAACTTCGACTTTTAAATAATGTTTTAAAAGGTATCTTTCAACAAATTGAGTTTTAAGACTTACTCAAAAATTGTAAAAATATTTATATAAAATCCTTAGTTCCTATTCGTTCTCTAAAACAGTTAAGCATCCTTTGATTTATGTTCAATTCAATATTATGATCTTCAATATGCCTCCATATTTGGAATGATTGTTACTATTAAGTAAATTATTGTACTTTTGTATAAAATTTTCTTTTGTGATATGTGACTCATTAGATGTTTTTAAAATTGATTAGATATATTTGTAAGCCCGCTCATAGGGCTGTATGTGAGACTAAGTGTTGAGCCCTCACTATCAAGGGTTAGATGTTGGTATCCGCACATAAGATTGTATGTAAGAATATGGGATATGTGTGTATGTGACACTATGCTCTGATCAAGTCTATGTTTGTGTTTTTGAATGATTTTGGTATTCAATCACATATGCGTTAAGTGGTTCATTATATGTTTTGGAAAACTATACTTTATATCGTTGAGTCGATTAATTTTTGAAATCTAAATACTCATGCTTTTCTTAACTCTATTCTGCTGTGTATTGTGTATAATTGCTTAATAGATGTGTGGCTTACCCCATCGATTACAATTTTTAGATTACAGTTTAGTTAGAAAATAGAACCTTTAGATCTCTTCGTAAGGTAAAAGGTAGAACTTGGGAGTTTTTAGGAAACTTCAATAATGATTGGAGACTTAAAAATTTTAGTTATCTCTATCTTGTTTCATATTTTATAATATTTGGAGATTATTTCCAATTGTGTATGCTTAGAGATTGTAAGCGGTTTATTAAGAGCATTGTTTATTTGGAGTTTTATTGAACTTTGAAATGAGTTATGTTTATTGAGATATGCAAGATTAGCAAGTTAGTCATTCATTCAAATTCATGTTCCATGGATTTGGGTTGTGACACTTTGGTCCCTAAAGCGTCAAGTAAGTGCTATTAGTACTTGAAGTTTAAAAAAGAGCACTATTGGTCCCTTTGTCAAGTTTTGTTAGTTTCTTTGTCTATGTAACTAAATGGAATAATGATGTGACATTTTTTAATGAGGTGGCAATAATTTTTATTTAAACAAATTGAGAAGTGGTGAGAAATCTATGACCTAAACTCCAACGGCTCAAACCATATGCAACTATGCACGGGTATGCGAATTCTCCTAGTCCTAGAAGTGTTGTAACTGGGTATAATCGTAGTTGTTGGGTTATAATAGATTGACCCCAGTTACTTAATTCAACTATTGAAGTTGATTAATTTGTCAAATTACATGCAAATCGTTAAGGCACCAGCAAATTACCAAATAAACTAAGTGTAGTGGAAATTAAATTGACACGGTGATTTGTTGACAAATGGGAGAAACCTCTCGGAAGGCGAAAACCCCACCAAGTGAATTTAAGATCACTACTCCTAAGAATCCACTAATCAATAATTAAGTTGTTACAAGTATGGAGAATTTTACCACTACCCTGGCCTATTCCAAAATAATAACTTACAGTTGAACCTTCGCTTCAATACCCAATTGAACTTGATTTTGTAGCAGACTTTTATGCTTTGCACAAATCTCCAATCTACAACTAATTCATTTGCACAAATTTCAATACGTGACTAACTCCAGTAACTTGATTGATTGTTGTTGGTTGCAAAGTTCTTCACTCATAAACGATGAAGATTAGGAAACACTTGATTACAAAATCCTAAGGCATACAAACGCAGTAACTTCACACAGAGTATATGAATTCTAGGTCTCTATTTTTTTACTCAATGACTTTTAAAATAAACTTTATATATGACTAGGGTTGAAGAGAGAGAAACCATAATTATTCAAGTCATCATGGGCCGAATTTCAGATCTAAGAATATTGAAATCATAATTCTTGATAGATCGAGTTTGTGTTGAGATTCTTTATTAATCCTCGATAGCAGCTAGTGTCAGCTTTAATGAAACAACTTTTCGTTACTTGTTTCTTGGATTAAACTTTATGTCTTTAATGATACCACTTGATATATTTGAACAACATACTTCTTGATACATTAAACCCTACTTAAATCTACACAATTACAAGTAGAATTCATTTTGTCAAAGGATTGACCAATTACATAGAAAATATGACCCTAACAGTAATGTCTCTTTAACAATGGCCAGTCCAACTTATTGATATCTCATTGTGAATCTAGGTAACAGTTGTAGATCAATTTTTGGGAAATATATTTTACGAGTTTTGATTTAGGGAAACACACAAATAGATACAGGTCTTCTTAAGCCAATTTGTAATTTCTTATGTGTTTTTTTTTATAATAAAATATTTGTCTCATTATTATTTCATTAGATAGATAGACAAATAAATTAACAAAAGTTGAAAGAATGACTAATAATGCTCGTTTTTTAAACTTTAAGGACTAATAGTACTCACTTGAAACTTCATGAACTAAAAATGCTCATTGGGTAAACTTTAAGATTAAAAGTGTATTTTGGCCTAAAATATTTCACAACTGCATATATGATCGCAATTGACTTATAATAAAAGTCATATTAGTGATAGAACTCATATGAAAATAATATTGTTTCCTAGTTACAATTTACCACCTTAACAAATCATGAAAAAAAAATTATATTATTAGCATTACTCTTCAAAAACTATTTCACTCTATTTATTTTAAAAAATAATTTTACTCTATTTATAGATTCAAAAATTATAAAAAGATAAATAGGAAATAAATTTTTTTAGTTAAAATTCCAAAAACGTTGAAGCAAAGAATAAATATGATTCAATTTGAGAAAAAAAGGGGGCAAATTAATGTTCAACTTCGACCAAATATATGTTTTTAAATTGATTGTCTTTTAGATTCGGGTCAAAAATCAAATCTTGACCAGAAAATGATTCGAATAAAAATCAAAGAAAATGAATGAGTAAATTAAATATTGTTGCTGTGACACTGGCACTTGCACAGTAAGTACACTTTGACCTATCATGAGGGGAACGGCCATGAAGTCTCAGATTGCACTGTTTTCTTTTCCATGTTTCCTTTCTCATACTTGACGAAGAATTGGCAATCTTATCTTTGTCTTTCCCACATGCAACTCACTCATATACCAAATCCACATACCAAGCCATGCATGAGCTACAAATATTTTGCACTTTTTTCCAGCACGTGTCATTCGTAAGAAATATTAGGAAAATAATGGACATACTATTTGATCCAATTTTTTTTTTCTATAAAAAAAGGGACACACTATTCAATTGGAATGGATGGATTAGGGATCTCTCTCTCTCTCTCTCTCTCTCTCTCTCTCTCCCTGCACTTGAAGAATAATTTCCTTTCATTTTCTTGCCTTATTAATTTTTAGGACAATTTCACTTTTATCATTATGTTATAGGGTGATAACAAATTATATCATAAATTTTTAAAGTGCTAATTAAACCCGGCCTAAACTTTCAAAATGTAACAAATTAAATTTTGAAATCAATTTCTTGTAACCATGTGTACTTAATGTTAACTATTAATAAGAGAAAAAATGGAGGGAACAAGGTGGAGGATAGTTCACACCATTTTTTTTGGGGAGGGGGGGGGGGGGGAGTGAGAAATATTGTATTTGGATAAAGATATAACTAAACATCATAAACTTAAAAATTACAACAAAAATTTATCCAGAAAAATAAACAGCATGTCAATGCCTTGGCTGAGCTATTGTTCATTAGCAAAAAATACAAATTGCTCTCTCTCTCTCTCTCTCTCTCTCTCTCTCTGTGTGTGTGTGTGTGTGTGTGTGTGTGTGTGTGTGTGTGTGTGTGTGTGTGTGTGTGTGTGGGGTGACGAAGTGGCAATTGGATCGTTGTTAGCTACAAACTTTAAAAGGAGGAAAATTTTGGAGTTACAAACTTTTTAAAAATTGTTAATATAGTAAATGATTATTGGTAAGTGATAGGCCTAAATGCGAACTAATAAGAATTTATTACCTCAATAAATTAATAAATGTAAATCAATTTAAATATCAAATATATTAAAAAATTAAATAACACATCACAATTTGAGTTCGATTTAATTTTAGTTTGATATAAAAATTTTTGAACCCTTCCATTTTCTAATTTATTAAACTATCCGAATTTTAAAACCATACATTTTTAAAGAAAAAAATTGAGCGGGTCATTGCCATCTAAGGTCCAAAGTTTGCCTCCGTAATGTTAAACCACGTAAGAGTCCGCTTTTACTAACAAGATGTACCCGAATCCGATGTTTCATTTCCATTATTTATGAGGAATCTTAGTTGTCACATTCTACACTTTCAAAATTCATGAGATGGGACGTTCTTCTATAAAAAAAAACACAAAAATTCAGATGAGACGTGGAGCTGTGTAGTTAACTTTATGAAAATAGGGTGGAGCTTGTGTCAGCCACTAAATACGTTGTGATATAGACACGTGTCTGTATCCTAACGTGTTCCGCTAGTGGTCACTAAACAGGCCATACTCATGAAAATATTAGGCAAAAATTCAAAATTGATCCTCTAACTTTTAACTTTTGTCATTTCAGTCATCTAACTTCCAGTTTTGTCATTTCAGTCCTTTAAGTTTCAATTTTTGTCAATGGAGTATTGTATTAGGTATCATTTACTCCTCCGTTAAGTTTGGTTTTTTTTTTTAAAAATTTTAAAATAATTAATTTTCATAATTAAAAGAAAATAAGAAAAATTGTAAAAAAAAAATGTAAAGGGAATGCCCCTTCCCCTGAAATCAAAACCAGTGAACGGAAAATTTCAACAACCATCATATTTCAACAAATCAACAAACCAGTCTCAAGACATCGATCTCTCTCTCTCAAATCCACCATCATATTTCAACAAATCAACAAATCAACCCAATATTTCAACAACCACCAAACCTCAATATTTCAAAAAATCAACCCATAACGCACAAACAAACCCCAAAGCAAACACAACACTCTCGCCAATCGACCACCGAGTTAACAGTGAGCATCGGCCATGGGTCACACTCACTTATTGACCACCATTGCCATGATTGAGAGAGATCGAGAGATGAACGGAGAGAGAGATTGAGAGACAAACAGAGAGAAAGAAACGAAATTGATCTAAGAGTGAGATTAGAGAGAGAGAGAGAGATAGAGAGAGGGGTACTAAGTTGATCTGAGAGAGTAGCAGTAAGGTGTTGGTGGTGGCTCTGACTTTGACTTTGGATCACCGATCTTCCCTTTCACAATCCAGTATGCTACAGAGAGAGAAATCAGAGAACGGGTCACTGATCTTCCCTTCAGTGTTTTCTTTTTCTTTTTTGTTTACAGCTTTTTTTTTCTTTTAATTACAAATTTTTTTTTTTTAAAAAAAGGCCAAACTTAACAGCAGAGTAACTGAGAACTAACAAAATACTTCATTGACAAAAATTGAAACTTAAAAGACTGAAATGACAAAACTAAAAATTAAAGGACTAAAATGATAAAAGCTAAAAATTAGAGGTCTAGTTTTAGATTTTTGCTAAAATATTATTTAGCTGCAACGTTGTCACCCTACAGTTTCTTATCACATCAACTAGGCAGCATAAAAACTAGTGAGTAAGGAAAAAACTAGGCAGCATAAAAAAACTAGATCAAGCCCATGCTGTACTTCTTATCAGACCTTTTGAGTTGGAGTATCAGAAACTAGCACATTCATAGGATGGTATATAAATATATGGAGAGCAATCCATCAAAGCTTTGAGTTTCTGCCTATGTACTCTCTATGTACTACAACAATATTCAAAGAAAATGGGCCACCAACCGTTTGGTTTAATTAGCTCATTACTGCTGTCCTTTCAATTAATTTAATGCCATTATAGGATTTGAGAAAAGTGATAGATGTTCAAAGTAGTGTTGTATTAATTTTTTTTTTTTTTTGGTAGGGCTGGAGTTGCAAGATGAAGAATCTGTCACACATTTCTCTCACCATTTTGCCCTACAGAGAGAATATACACAAAATATATAGAGCCTTGATAGGCACATGGAAGTTGGCATGACTATATGTAGTCTATAGTGTGATTGTTGAAAGATTATATATATATATATATATATATATATATATATATATATATATATATATTATATATTATATTGCGTCCAAAATGAAAAGTTACGAAACACCATGCAGTTGGATCCCATAAATGTTGTCTCCGCTGCTCCCTTCTACTCATGTTTTGTCCTAATTCTCAACCATGTCACCTTACTAGGGACAATCTCATATACTGAGACCCTTTTAATTCTTGTACATGACATATTTGCCCTTCAAAACTTTACCATGACGTTGGTAAATTGTTTATCGTAATAGTTTTGGATTTTTCCGATTTAAATTTTGGTGTAAAGATGAAGTCACGCTCTATAATGTTCAGACTATCACTATCCCTATATATCACTATCACCTTTTGTTTTAAATACAAAAGTGGGAGAGAAAGACTCACGCCTTCCGTTCTACAGTTCTCCATGTCTACATAGTGTATGTGCATCTCTATCATCACTCCCACTCTCACTTTTGATTCAGAGAGAGAGAGTAAATGTGGGGTGAAGAAGACGAGAAATGAAAATACTAGCAGTAGTCTAGTAGTAGTAGTAGAAGAGAAGAGATTAGTAGAGCTCGGGAATCGATAAATTGGTTAAGAGAGAGAGAGAGAGAGAGAGAGAGAGAGAGTGTGTGTGTGTGTGTGTCTTAGAGTTGGTACACTATTCTATGTGTTCTTTGCCCCCACTATCAATCCTCCTTTACCGGTTCCGTGTCTCCTCCATACCCAAACACGCCAAAACCCAACATTTCATTTTGCATTATATCAATATCCCTCCATTCCACGTGCACCCTCCCTCTTTTTATTTATTTATTTATTTTATATCTTTTTAAGCTATCCCAAAATCAAATAAATACTATCATTTTGAAAAACCAATCTAAACATTGTAATGTAAACCCTATTCCTATTGTTGCTAATTAAGCATTTTCCCCTTCTTTATTTTTTTCTAGCCAAAAGCATTTTCCAATAGAAGAGAAACCCATAACACCAAATCCCAAATACCCCAAAATTTGTTTATTTATTGCCTTTTCTTGTCCCCTCTTACCTTCTCCACCAAGACTCAAAATCTCTCTCTCTCTCTCTCTGATAATATAATAGCTAGCATCAACATCACCATGCAAACTTCCTCCTTCGCCTACTTATCCTCTTGTGAGAGTGCCTATTTGGAAGCTGAAGAAGAAGATGAAGATTCTATTTTTCTCTCTCTTGGCCCTCCTGGCCAACACATCCCCAAGACCAAGAACCCCATCTATAATAATAATATTCCCTCCTCAAACCACAATTTTGTGAATCACCAAAACCCTTCTAGCGAGGGTGGTGTAACAGTAGCCCTTCATATTGGTCCTCCAACTACTTCAGGATCCAACGACTCTAGCATCCCTACTCATGACACTGCTGCTCCTCTTCAAGCCCAATACTGGATTCCTTCTCCAGCTCAGATCCTTGTTGGCCCAACACAGTTCTCTTGCACTGTCTGCAACAAAACATTCAACAGATACAACAACATGCAGGTTACAATAATTTAAACAATATAATACTATATTTGGTCTTGGCATAATAACCAGTTGATATATATATTATATTTTTGTTAATGTTAATGTCCCAAATTCTTCGAACAACTGACTATTTAGTCTTCCCATCCTATGCACCAGTAATTACAAAGAGAAATCTGTTAGTGACTTGGCCAATTTCATAGATAAATGTCACATTATCACATATGCTTATATATTCTCATTTTTCACTTTCACTTAATAGGAATTTACATTGATCTTGTTGACCTATTTTACTTTTCTTGTGTCAAATTCTTTACTTTTCTTTTTAATAATATATATTTTTTTTGGGTGGTATAGATGCACATGTGGGGGCATGGGTCACAGTACCGGAAGGGCCCAGAATCATTGAGAGGGACGAAACCCGCGTCTTCCATGCTGAGACTGCCATGCTATTGTTGTGCTGAGGGTTGCAAGAACCACATAGAGCACCCAAGGTCAAGGCCTCTGAAAGATTTCAGGACCCTTCAGACTCATTACAAGAGAAAGCATGGAGCCAAGCCGTACGGCTGCAGAAAATGTGGGAAGCCTTTTGCTGTACGAGGTGATTGGAGGACTCATGAGAAGAACTGTGGAAAGCTCTGGTTTTGTATTTGTGGCTCTGATTTCAAACACAAGAGGTCTCTTAAGGACCATGTTAGGGCATTTGGGGATGGGCATGCTCCTCACACCATCACCACGACCATGTGTGAAGTTGAAGAAGAAGATGATGATAATGATAATGATGACGAAGAAAATGACATTAATGGAGGTCGTGGGTCCTTTTGTTTTTAGTAATACAAACACTTAGGTATTTAGGCTTTGTTTGTGACTAAAGTTCGGTAATTAGTGACAGTTTCTATGCTATGTGAGAATGTGAAAGAGGGAGAGGATGAAGACAAATAGTCCAGTGAAAGCTAAGGTTCTATGCATTTAATGTTTTTAAGTAGCAGTTAGATTACATAATGGTCCCTTTTTCGTCACATTTTTTTTTTGTAATAAATAATTAAATCTCTCTCTCTCTCTCTCACTCTCAATATATATATATATATATACACACATATATATGTGAGAGAGAGAATCACTATATGGTCAAGTGAATTCAGTGATTGCAGATATGCAGACAAGTGTACACAGTAGAGTTCACAGATTATACTGTTCAATAAAACTTTGCATTTGGCCCATGCCAATTGCCACAAAGAGAGAGAGAGGGCAAGAGAGAGAGTTTATAGTTTCTGAAGGCTCAGTGAGTCTGGCTTCGACTACCACTACTAACACTTTGATCGAGCCCTAGTGACTGTCAGTGGAGGTAACGAGGGACCACAAAAAGATTACTGTTTTTGGGGTTTCACCCAAAGGGCTGTCTTTTTTCCTTTTCAGACTAACTACAAACAACTACTACCCATACATTTTCAAAAATTATTCGTAAGTACTTTTGGAATATGGAGAATAGTACTTCTTTCTCTCGCATTTATGATAAAGTTCGCTCATTAAATTTATGATGAGAGTTACCATAAATATGAAAAGAAAGATTATCATTTCACTATATTTCAAGATTACCTAAGAATTTTTTCATTTTCAGATACCCTTCATTGCCCAAAATTAACACTCATATATACTCTACAGTTGTTGTTGTTGTTGTTTATTTATTTATTTATTTTTTTCAATAGTTAATGTGCATGCATGGTATGACCTTTTTCGGTTGCCTTTATAGTCCCCTTTCTTCATGTTTATTCTCCATCTTGCCTTTACAGGGAAAAGTGGTGAGAAATATCTGCTTCTTTTCTTATTTATGCACGCACGAAAAAGAAAATAACAATTAATAAAATATTAGTCTTTAACAATGATAATAAGCAATACTAGTTGCTAATCCGTACAATATGATGCACGAGAATAGCTACTAGATGAGTTTTAGGGAAGAACAAAAGCAATGTTGTTTTATTTTTCAGTTTTTTGTAGAAAGATAATGTTGTATTTTTAATTTAGTTCGTGTTGTATATATAGGTATATAAAAGATATGTTATAATATATATACTAAAAAGTGCCTATTGAAAGGTCATAACCATTCAAATTGATATAACCTAAAAATGCTTATTGAACGGAAATGTGTCTGTTGAATGAAAATGTGCCTCTTGACAGAAAATGTGCTTATTGAATAAAAAAAATATTTATTGACCGAAAATGTATCTATTAAATGAAAATGTGCATATTGAATGAAAATGTGTCTATTGAAGGGTCATAATTTTTTGGGTATAAATAATGGTTCATATTCATTTAGTAACTTTTTCTAAATTTTTTCCCTTTCATCTTTCTTAGAAACACAAGAAACATGTGGATATTCTTTAAAATTGCTATTTGTATGTCGGGCTTTTTTTTGGGGTTAAATAGTGAAAATGTCCAAGAATCAAGCCACACCAACGGTAGTAACAATAATACTAAACGATTTCTTCACTTAGTAACTTCTTCTTAATTTCTTCTCTTTAATTTTTTTTTTTTTAGAAACACAAGAAACATGTGAGTCTTCTTTAAAATTGCAATTTGTAAGTCAGTTTTTTTTTTTTTTTAATTGTGAAAAGGTTTAGGAATTAAGCCACACTAATGATAGCAACAATAATACTAAAGATTTCTTTATACGTCTTACGAATGCAAGTCTTCTCAAATTTCTCATTTAGTATTTTTCTAAATGACAATTCTTTGTTTTAATATATACATCTTATATGAAACGGTGAATAGATACTAAAACTTAAAGGGAAAAATGAAAAGGTACAACTGTTTCGTGTTTTTAAATGTACACGTAACATATATTTGTGTAGTCATGTGGCGTAATGAGAAGTGGTTAACAAAAGTCCATCATTTTGCTTTTATATTATATGTAGATCAATGTGGGAAAAACTTAGGTATACCAACTTTTATTTTAGTAGTTAAGTAAAAGATTTGAATTCTGAATATCTTTATTGGGAAGATGAAAAAATACCAGTTAGTTGAGTTATAAGGCTCCTAAGTAAATATGGTAGCTAAGTACAATACATTAGGTTAATTAATTAATTTCACGTACATAAATCTATTGAATTAATAGTCCTCGTGAATAATAACACTGTTTAATTATGCTTTATTCATCAATGCAACCAAGCAAGTATTTGAATTTAATAAAAGAATCTCATGTACTACATTCAAGGGAACGCGACTAAGTTTTATCCATTAATATATATGGCTGTGCACCAGTTGAATCAGATGAAGTGCTTTGTCCTGACTCATAACTCATTTGAGTTTCGGATCCGAGGCTATTGACTCATTTTGACTGACAGCTTTAAACTATAGTTATTACTTGGGTTGAAGCCAAATACTTTTCTTTTTGGAGGAAAACCTTGGCCTTCTTTTTTCCTGAACAAAACATTGGACCTTTCTGTCAGGCTACGCACTTAGTAAGTCTTTGGATGAGCTATGCCTCATGGATTTTACTTCAGCAGATGTCAATGGGTGCAATAACCCAATGGTAATAAATGTAACTGCATATACATACGCATTGATATCCCATATCTAGATACCTTTTTGATTGTGTATGTGGGTTCAATCCTTTGCTGCTCGTCGCAATCTTATCATTCTACAGCGGATAGAGAGTGAAATATGGTTTTCTTAAAATAGATGATTAATGTATGCCCTAAGGGCATACATTAACCGGACACATACAAGTCTCTAATCAACTAATGGCTAGTAACTAACTATACACTAACTGTGGTGAGCCAATGACAAGAGGATAGGTGTTCTTCCGGGTAACAATAATACAACCCAGCAATAATACAACCAAGTATAGATTAAATGACTTGTAGTAGCACTTAGAGAAATCAGTAAACCGCAAGTCAAACAACTCTCCGAACCTTCAACATTAGGCCAACTTCTTGATTCAAATCAAGCTTTAATACTCCCCCTGAAGATGGAGTTTCAAAGTAGATTATGGAACTGTTTGGGGTCAGGGGGTTTAGCAAAAAGGTCTACTAATTGATGTTTAGTGGGCACATGGAAGGTTTTATTAACCTGTCTTGTATTTTCTCTTTAACAAGTAACGGTTGGGATATTGACTCAAAATTCCAAATTGTTGAGAAGTTAAAGAAGGAAAATTAATTTGAGATACTTGGTATGGAAGGAAAGACTATTCCTTGATGTAAAAGGAAAGTCTATTCTTTGTTAAAGGAATAATGTATTCCTTGTCCAAGAAAGAACAATAAAAGAGTATTCTAAATAAATAATACTACAAAGAATTTGTTGAATTTGACCCAAGAGTCCTCTTATAGGGAGAGGGAAAATAGAGTGTGAAACTAAGAGAGAGAGAAAAAAAAAATTTCGCTTGTGAGATAATGCAAAGAGAGAGACAACAAGGTTTGGGTTTTGTTAACAACATTTTTTGTAAAACTCATAGAGAGATAGCTAAGGAGAGCTACGTGGAAAAAAGAAAGAAGAGAAGAAGCCTAGAGAGAAGAGATAGCAGAGTGTTGCTGCCTTCAAGATAAATAATTAGTGTGTGAAAGAAAAGAAAATAAAGAGATTTTCTTTGGCAGTGAGACATACACTAAAGGTTTTATTAGGAGTTGATAAGGATAATTCTAGAAGGATGTTAAACTTGTTCATGTAAGATGAAGCAGACGTTCCCAATAAACTCGTCAGCCCTACTTGTGCTTTCATAGACATAGACGACTCCACCTCAAGGTCGACAATTCCCTGTATAAGACGACCAGAACGCCTAGACAAGGTAAGAAGATGACGAAAGGAAGCTGACGGGAATAAAGAAACCTTTGACGAGTCTGACAAGACCTTGCTTGGCTTCAACGCATAAGTATATAAGGAAACATCTTGCGCCCCATGGTTAACCTTAATCAAGAAGTTCCTACAAGGAAAGGATCCCACAAGATACGCATATTAATGAGGATCTTTCCTACAAGGAAAGACACTCTCTACCAAGGAACGAATGTCAATTCTACACTATTATAAAAACCTTAAAGCCCTCACAAATCAAGGTACGCATAACTCTCCCTAGCTCTAGTACTCTAGAATTGTGAAAGTTTTCTAACTTGACATTCAGAGGATATTTGGCCGGTACCACACTGGTATTCTCTTGAAGTCTTCTTTTTCTGTGCTATGCAAGTGTTGCCTTGAGCATGTGAGGACCGTGTGACCTACTGACGATTTTTAGTATCATCAGGAGTAAACTTAAGAATTATTATAATTGAGTTGATAATAGTAAATTGATTCAGAGTTTGTCTTGTGGCTTTTCCCTTCAAGGAGAAAACGTTTTTCACATAGATATTTGTGTGATTGCTATTTTGAATTGATAATTTTAGTGATAATATTATTTAAAACCAAACTGTAACAACTTAGTTCAATGCATGTGTTTAGTCTTTCCATGGTAAACAGTGTTAGCATCAATATATATTGGCTATCAGAATATAGAAGAAAAAGTGTGGCATGTTGTATTTTGAAGTCCTTAAGCAAGGCAACAAGCCAAACGACCTTACCACTGTGGCCATAGCTTGATACTCTGACACTGCTGAGTACTAAGAAACAACCTGTTGTTTTTTGGATTTTCGAGAGATTAAAGAATCTCCTAAGAACGCACAAAAACTAGTAATTGACCTTCGGATGTTAGGACAACCAACCCATTTTGAATCACAGTGTTCCTTTAGGTGTATAGATTCTATAGAAGAAGAAACTAAGAAGAATAAACCTTGTCCTGGACTACCTTTCACATACATGAAAATTATATAGATTGCATTCAAATGAGGTTGCTTGCTAGAAATTGGCTTAAATGGTGGACACTATAGCTGATATATGGTCTTGTTAGTGTGAGATACAGTAGTTTTCCAAAAAGTCTTCTATACAATGGGTCCTCTAATAGATAACCTTCATGTGCTGATAGCTTAAGGTGTTCTTCCATCAAAAACTTTGATGGCTTAGATCCCAATTGACCTGACTTAGCAAGTAATTCTAAGTGTTCCTTTGACAAACATCAATGCCTTTGGATGACCTGCAATCTCAAGACCTAAGAAATACTTAGTGGTCCAAGAACCTTCAATTTAATCCGATCATGAAGGAATTGCTTGAATTGAATACCGCATTTAAATCATTACTAGCTACCAAAATATCATCAGCATAAACCAAAAAGGTGATGATTGAGGTGCCTTGGATTCTAGTAAACACAAAATAACTAGCTTGGGATTTAAACAAAACCTTGGCAGATGATTGTGGTGGATAATTTTGAAAACCATTGCCTACTTGTTTGCTTAAGCACATATAAATATTCAGTGAGCTTGCCAACTAGTTTAGGTTCCCCTTGTTTCCAAACTCTGGAGGAGGAAGCATGTATACCTCTTCTAAGAGCTTTCCTATCAAACCTTTCAAATGCTAAAAATCTTATTTTTTAGCAGTTGAACCCCAAAACACGCACCCCCTCAGAATTGGAATATTGTAAAAAATTTACAATACTGCTACAGTGCGCTCTCATTTTTGAGACCACACTATAGCAAGCTGCTATCTTTTTTTTAATATTTTTTCTCTCTCTTCAAACTATCACTGTCAATCTCACTCTCACTCTCTCATTCTCGTTCTCTCTCATCTCTCTTTCTCAAATTCTCTCTCTAGTGGGTCTGATGGGTCTCGATGACTGCAAGTGGGTCTAGGTCCGACCATGGTTAGGGTTGGTTGAGACCGTGGGTTGAAGATCGGGGTTGAAATGAGGATCGGGGTTGCTGGGGTGATGGGTTTTGTGGCGGCTTTGTGGTGGGTTTTCGCTGCGGTTTATGCTGTGGGTTTTTTTTTTTTTTTTTTTTTTTTTTTAAATTTGGTGGTTGGGGGTTAAGGTTGTGGTTGGTGGTGGTGGCTATGGCTGTGGCCGTGGTTAGAGGTGATGAGCTTGAAAAGCTCAGGCCATGGAGGTTTTGAGAGCAAATATCAGAGGGAGGGAGAAGCTTTTCGGTATGTGCCGTGGGTTTTTTTATTTTATTTTTTTTGTGGTTGGGGGTTGAGGTTGTGGTTGGTGGTGGTGGTGGTGGCGGCTGTGGCTGTGGTTGTGGTTTATCGGTGATGAGCTTGAAAAGCTCAGGCCATGGAGGTTTTGAGAGCAAATATCAAAGGGAGGGAGAAGCTTCATTGAGTTGAGAAAGATGGAAAGGCAGTGGGAGGGAGAGACAAAGGGAGAGTGAGAAATAATAAAAATTTGAATAAAAAATAATAAAGAAAGAATATTTAAATGAATTGTTAAAAAAATAGAAGTTTTGATGTAAGATATATTGTAAAGTGGTGCGGTATATGTTATAAATTTAGGTTTTGAGATGGTAAATACTAATTTTTTTAAAAGGCTTGATAAGAATGCTCTAACAAGTTTCCATAAGAAAATGCATTATTATTGTTAAGTTCTAAAAATTTAGAACAATTAGTAAATCGTGAGCACGAACTTGTCTAGATATAGATTCCTAAGTCTATATGATATATTAGACAATGCTCAGGTGTTGTAAGTCAAACACAAGAACAAGGAAGCTGCAGATTCAAGAAACAAAACTTGCTAGGTTTCGCCCAATCAAGAGAACAGGTTCGACTGATTGAGACACGAATTTGTAGAATTTCATTTTAGTCCAACAGCTCATTGAGCCCATTAAGTGATTAGTATTTAAAGGAAATCCTAAGACACGTTTTATTATGACTTCGAAGCTTCTCTTTTGAGACCTAAAGGGTATTGTGCATTCTCCATTAAAAGTCACTATCAGAATTCCATTTACATACCATTAGAACTGGTAGATCTAAAGTTGCTACATACAAGATCATACATAGCTGATGATTTAAAACTTTGAGTGAAATCTCAGTCACAAACTTAGGTGTTTGTATGCGACAAATTCAGATAGAAGAGTCCATGAATTCAGAGTTGCACGTGGTCGTGTGAGTAAGTACTACAAGAGGTAGCTTTAGATTTAGGGTTTAAATCTATTATAAAACTTTCATTCTATCACAGTGAATTTGTTGCCTTGAGGATAATTTAGGTTAAATCCCCCCTATGATTTTTTACTATGAAACTGTTGGTTTTATTGGTTTTCCTAGATCATCATATTACTGTCTTCTTTATTTTTCCGTACTAAGTAATATGATTGCATGAGTTTAACCTAGATCTGAAAAATCAACCTAAGTAAGTTCTTGGTTAATTAATTAGGTTAAACGAATATGATATATAGGGATCTAAACAAACAAAAAATTATCTAGTTGAACTAGATGTCAGATTAATGCAATAGCCACAATAATAGGTCATAACAGTCACAAACTTGACCACAAGATAGAAGGTCTCATGATAATATAAGCCCTCAATTTGTGTGAAACATTTAGCCACCAACCTATCCTTTTATCTCTCTATTGTTCCATTTGATCTATATTTGAATTTATAAACCTATTTGCAACCAATGGGCTACTTATTAGGTGGTAATGGAGTCAAGATCCAAATAATGGATATATAGCTTGAGGAAAGATACCAATTGAGTTAAATCTCTCAAAATAAAAGAAAAAAAAAAATTCACAAATGACACATATAAGATGAAAATTTGTATTTCAATTTTTTTTTTATCGGTTTAGCATGACATCATATTTTGTCAGCTGAATTATTTATTTTCTTAAAATAACAATTCCAAATAGGAGACAAATTTCAAAATTTTCTCAAAATTATTTATTTTTTCTAGATAAATAAGAAGACACCATACGAAAATATTTACGAACTTCTTATATTCTTCATCAGATGTTAGGGAACTAGTAGTGGACTGTGTGATTAGCATTGTAATTGATTAGGCAATTGATTAGCACTGTGTATCTATTAGTAGCAGTTATGGTTTTAGTGTCTGTTATATTCAATTAGTTAGGTTGTTAGTTTTGGCGGGAAGGAGAATGAATTGTATAAAAGATGCTAGTGGGGAGAAATGGGATTATGTGGAGAATTAACCAATTTTCTCTCTCATTGTCCTTCTAATCTCTCGCTCTCTCTCTGCCTAGAGGTGGTTACCCTCGAAGTAACTATTTCATCCTTATCAATTCTGTCTTTGCCTCTACTCTTCCATTCTTCCCTTTCTTCATTTTCTCAATAACCAATCTCATAACAATTGGCATCAGAGCCTACTTTCCTGCAACCATGGCCGAGACTAGATCCTCTTCTTACATCAATGAATCCTTATCCCTTCTCAAAACTACCACAGACCACCATGCTCATTCCTTACAAGATATTAATCAACAGTTGGATGCTAACACTCAACAATGGAATGCCATTAGTTTGGCTATGCAGAAACTTATTGAAGTTGAAGAATATAGGCAACAAGTTATGACTCCAAAGTCTTCATCTCAAACCCCAAGATCCCCAGTGTCACAAGTTGTTTCTCTGCCCTTCTAGAATCTGTCAAAGAGTGTAAGGCTGGATTTTTCTTGATTCAAAGGAGATGACCCTGCATCTTGGGTGTACAAAGCCAATCAGTATTTCAACTTCTACCATACTCCATTCAATGAGATGTTGTTAATGGCTTCTTTTCATATGGATGGAGATGCCCTGATCTGGTTTCAAGTTAGTGATGAAACTGGGGTGTTTGCAACTTGGGAAGGATTTGTGGAAGCATTGTTGACAAGGTTTGGAAATACTACGTATAAGGACCCTATGGAATCACTCACAAGATTGAAGCAAGCAACCAATGTTATGGTTCACAAGGGGCAATTCGCAGCCTTATCAAATAGGATTAGGAGTTTGTCTGATAGCTACAAATTGAGTTGCTTTCTGAGTGGTCTCAGGGTTAAGGTGAGGTTACTCATGAAGATGCTTAATCCCAAGAATCTTAATAAAGCTTTTGGATTAGCTAAAATCCAAGAAGAGTACCTGAATAGTAGTTGCAGAGGTCAAAGGTCTTCAATTGACTATACCAAGCCTTCAATTTTGGGTCCAAAGCCTAAGGTGAAATTGGATTCCAGATTTAGGCTTCCCTTGCAGAAGTTGTCACATGCTCAGATGGAGGAAAGAAAAAGAAAAGGGCTTTGTTTCAATTGTGATGAGAAGTTCCAACTTGGACATCAATATAAGTTTGCTAAGCTTTTCTTGTTAGAGGGCCTTTTTCCTTTTCAAGAATCTAGTTCTAATGTTTAATTGGTGGAGCTTGATGATTCTAAGGCTACTTTGTTACAATTAGATGAGGATAAGCTAGATGATAATAAATCTGAACCCAAAGAGAGTGTAGTTGAAATCACCTTATATGCCTTGTTGTAGCCTTTCCCCTGGTACCATGAGAGTAAAGGGTAGAATAAATGGTCATTGGATTGCTATTTTAATTGAAACTAGTAGCACACACAACTTCTTGGATTCAACAATACTAGCAATTTTAGAATAAATGGTCATTAGACCCTTCCTTAACATTTGAAGTGAAAGTGGCTAATGGTGCTATAATTTAGACTCAAGGGGTGTGTGCCAATGTTAGAGTTTCTATACAAGGGCATGCTTTTGCATTTGATTTAAATGTCCTGCCCTTAGGTGATTGTGAATTGGTTTTAGGCACTTAATGGCTTAGAACCCTTGGTGTTATCCAATGGGATTTTATGGCTATGTCTATGAAATTCCAACATTTTGGTACCACAGTGACATTGGTAGGTTTGCATCCTACTAATCACTCTTTGCAGGAAGGTAAGCAATTCTTTAAAAAAACCCATGAGGAAGGGCATTCTTTTACAGATTGTGTCCTTAGGTTCTGTCACCACTTCTTCCCAACCTTGTAACCCTGTTATTGAACAGCTCTTGGCTAAGTTTGCTTTAATATTTGCCACACCTATTGTTTTACCTCATTGTCGAGGTCATGAGCATCAAATTGCTTTGAAGGAAGGTACTGCCCCTATCTGTCAAAGGTCTTATTGGTACCCTTATTTTTAGAAAGCTGAGATTGAGAAGATTGTCTCTGAATTGTTGGAAATTGATTTTGTTAGACCTAGTCAGAGTCCATTCTCTTCTCCAGTGTTGTTTATAAGGAAAGCAGATGACTCTTGGAGAATGTGCATTGACTATAGGGTTTTGAATCAGGCTACAATCAAGATTAAGTTTTCTATTCCAGTGGTGGATGAGTTGCTTGATGAGCTTGTTGGTTCCAAAATTTTCTCTAAGTTAGATTTGAGGTCTAAATATCACCAAATTCATATGAGAGAGGAGGATGTTCATAAGACTGCCTTCAGGACACATGATGGACATTATGAGTTTTTGGTTATGCTCTTTGGACTGACCAATAATCCATCAACATTTCAATCTTTGATGAATGATGTCTTTAGGCCTTACTTGAGGAGGTTTGTGCTAGTTTTCTTTAATGATATTCTTATTTTCAATCCCACCTTGGAGCTACATCTCCAACATCTAAGAATTGTGTTGGAGTTGCTGTTAAAACATCAATTGTATGCCAAAAGAAGTAAGTGTGTATTTGGAAGCTCAGAGGTGGAGTGCCTTAGTCACATCATTTCTTGTCAAGGAGTGAGTACTGATCCTAAAAAAAACTGGTGCCATGATGTCTTGACCTTCCCCTACATCTGTCAAGGCCTTGAAAAGTTTTTTGGGCTTGACAGGTTACTATAGGAAGTTCATACAGCATTATCGACAAATAGCTGCCCCACTCACTGCACTCTTGAAGAAAAACTCTCTTTTTTTTTTGTCTGGTCAAGCTGAAGTTGCTTTCCAAAAGCTAAAGGTTACAGCGAGCCACCCACTTGTGTTGGCTTTACCTAATTTCAATCTCCCTTTCACTATAGAGTATGATGCTTAAGATTTAGGTTTAGGGGCTGTCTTGATGCAAAGCCAGAGGCCTATTGCTTTTCATAGCCAATTGCTTAAGGGAAAAGCCTTGCAACTGTCAACTTATGAGAAAGAGTACTTGCTTTGGTCACTGCTATGTATAAGTGGAGGCCTTATCTTTTGGGAAGACCTTTCATCATCAAAACTGACTAGCAGACTTTGAAATACATTTTAGAGCAAAGAATTGCTACACCCGATCAACAGAAGTGGTTAACTAAGCTATTGGGCTACCTGTTTGTGGTGGAATACAAACAAGGATGTGAGAATAAAGTTGCTGATGCTTTGTCTAGGGGATCAAATTCAGTTTCTACAAACCAAACCACTAACAGTACTTTTGCATTGTGCTTGATCTCTTTTCCTTGCCCTTCTTGGATTGATGAACTCAAGGCTAGTTATCAATTTGATTCAACTATGTAGTCCTTGCTCTAGGAGTTACAAGATGTATCTGATAAGCCCAAGTTTTTTTCTCTGCATAATGGTTTGATCTTGTATAAAGGAAAGGTGTATATGAGTCCTACTTGTGGGTTGAAGCTTAAGGTTCTTCAGTAGGTTCATGATAGTCCCTTTGGTGGTCATTCAAGATTTCTAAAGTCTTACCATAGACATGACCCCCAAACAGGTCCCAGCATCGCCCCTAGGCTTAGCCCAAATCACATTAATTGTACCCAAAGCTGTCCGAGAAGCTACACCCCTCTAGTACCCGGCTCCCGAATGCCCGATTTGACTTGTTGGCTGGTGCAAGAACTGACTTAGCTTCCCTGCCTTCACCAGTAGACCCAAGTAATCTCGCAAAGTCCTGCAATCCTCTATTGTGTGCCCTTTCTCCTTATAATAATGGTAGTAAAGGCTCTGGTTCCTCCTAGACGGATCCTCACCCATCTTATTGGGCCACTTGAAGTATGGTTAATTTTTTACCTTCTCCAGTATCTGATAGATTGGCTCTTTAAATAATGAGTTAACCACTTGAGCCCCCGTTGATGATGTTTGATCAGGGAAGTCCCTTATAGGATGGTTATTATGATATCTTGCTCCCTGAGGATCCTTTTTCTCTGGGAACACCTTAGCTTTACTTTTTCCCTGGGCCTGATCTTCCTTCACTCGTTTATACTTATCAATGCGATCCATAAGCTGGCGCATACTGAGGGCAGGCTTCATGGTTAGTGACTTCCTCAACTCATACTCTGTCGGGAGCCCTACCTTGAAAGTTCTCATTTCCACGTCCTCGAAATCTCCATCTACTTCATTGTACGTTTCCCAATATTTGTCTGAATAAGTCTTAAGAGTCTCACCTTCCTGCATTGCCATGGACAAAAGAGAGTCTAAGGGCTTGGGAACTCTACTACATGTTATAAATCTAGCACCAAATGCCCTTGTCAGCTCTTCGAATGATTTTATTAACCCCTCTTCCAAAGCATCAAACCACCGCATAGCCACGGGCCTGAGGCTAGAGGGGAAAACCTTGCGCATGAGGGCTTTATTGCCAGAATGAACTGCCATCTTTTGATTGAAGTGGCTTACATGCTCCACATGGTCAGACCTTCCATTGTAAATGGTAAAAGTTGGCTGCAAAAATCGGTAGGGAAGCTTGGCCTTGTTGATCCCCCTAACAAAGGGTGATTTAGAGATTTGTTGAAGTGCTTTGCCCATTACGTCATTCTCTATGCTATGGTGAGATGACCCCTGCCCGCGCTTGTACTTGACCTTCTCTAGTTTATCTTGGTGAGATGATGCTGAGAAGGACTCGCTGGATGGAGTCCTTGACCTATGGCGATATGAGCGGTCCTTACTCTCCCCTGATCCATCACTTGATGGGGGTGACAGACTCCTTCTATCACGCTCCCTTCGCCGCAGCTTCCTGCGCAGGTGATCTATCTCAAGCTGCAACTTCCGTGTCTCTTGATCATGCGGAACATGGCTCCCTGACCTTGAATGACTCCTCTCATTACGCTCTGTATTGTATGATTCTACTACAACACTTGATGTATGGTGCCTGTTTCTCCTCTGTTCCAAATTAACAAACAGATTCTCCCTCTGTGAAGCAATAGATTCTTCCCTATTCTGCTCCGGGTTGGCCATGACTTATCAGAACAAAGCCACAACAAATTCTTGTTTCCCACAGGCGGCGCTAATTGTAAGAGCACGAAATTTTGGTAGCCCAAGCCCACTTAGAATAGTGAGATGGATGTTCCCAAACCCGGCCCAAATCAATAGATATTTGTAAAGAGAGTGGGATTAACAAGTTTGGGCTTCACCTGAGGACACAGATAGAGAAGGAAGAATTGGAATTATAAGATTTAAATGTATATATGGATATTTACAAGCTTGCCCAAGGACAATGTTCTTGGGTGTTACATACACTGTTCACTCTATCTCTCTCAGTTACCGTTCTGTTAAATATTAACATGGATACACCATGTTGAATATGCTAGTATGGATGCAGAAGCGAAAGTATAAAGTATAGAACACAATAACACACAGGGATTACGTGGTTCAGCCTAATGGCCTACATTCACGAAGGAAGCCGTAATGGGCTACATAAATAATATATTAGAATGTAGTATAAATCATGTATTACAATAAACCATAACATGTGTATATATAGTAGACTAAACCCTAGACTAATAGACTTCTAGTACAAGTAGGAGACTTGGCTTGGGTGTTACATACACCGTTCACTCTATCTCTCTCAGTTACCGTTCTGTTAAATATTAACATTGATACACCATGTTGAATATGCTAGTATGGATGGGGAAACGAAAGTATAAAGTATAGAACACAATAACATACGGGGATTACGTGGTTCAGCCTAACGGCCTACATTCACGAAGGAAGCCGTAAAGGGCTACATCAATAATATATTAGAATGTAGTATAAATCCTGTATTACAATAAACCATAACATGTGTATATATAGTAGACTAAACCCTAGACTAATAGACTTCTAGTACAAGTAGGAGACTTGGCTTGCACACAAAGTAAAATTAGGTTTGGGTTTATACTAATGGGCTAATATATTTCTAACACGTTCTATCTCTGATATTTTTTCCTTGATGTTTTTTGGATTTCCTTTATCTGAGAATCTATTTCCTTTATATACTCCATAGCTTCTTGCATCCTAGCCCTCCATCTTCAATCCTCCTAAATCTCCTTAGGACACTTGTCCCTTTAGATTTCTAGTGAAGGTGGTGGAAGGAGCTGCTGAGCTATGGATTCACTATTCAGGTCACTTCCTCATTAATGCAGCTGATAAAGCTGTTACCAGTCATTTGATGCGGAGGAATAGGTGAGACTTTCCAAGAAACCTCCCACAAATATCTTGTTTATCCCCTAAGGCGCCCACCTTCACCTCTTATACTCTCCAAGGACACTCTGTCACCTCCCATTCTCTCCTCGAGCAACCTCACTCCTCGAGCCTCAGATGTTTCTTCATGAGGAATAACTAAAGGCTATAATGACGCTTCCAATCTTCGGTCCTCGGGTCCCCACAGGTTACATATTTCCTAATATTATGATTGATTTTTAAGTGTCTTAGTACCCAAATAATGTTGAAAATATCATTTAGTGGTTTTAAGGAATTGGCCAAATATTTCTACTAGAAATGAATGAAACATTAACGTTTTACATATTTGCTTCTTCTTTTTGACTGCAGCCGTGCCAATCAAATGAAAATGTACGTAATGATTGCAGTTGAGATAGAATCATATGAACTTAGGCCGGCAAACTACAACATTAGAACTTTGGAAAGTACTTCAACAACAGTTCATATCACTCAGGTTATAATAAAGCTCACATACATTTTGTTTTTTGTTCTTCAAAATTGAGGGAGAAAAACAGAACTTGGGTCCCTGCAATTGAAGATACTGGTTCGAATGTACAACACAAAAATCGTTTTTGTTGACAGGATTATGATAGACCTGCTATTAGAAGACCAGCATGCTGATTGAACAGGAGAATCATTTGATTCAGGTCAATGGCCACCTCATATTAGTACATACCTTTCATTATGAGACTATGAGTACTACGTTTTGTACCTAAACAATAAATACTTTCGAGTAGAAACGCTATATAATAAGAGCTAACCTAGTTGGACCAATGGAGAAAAAGAAATCCAAAGTTAAAAACTATCTTTGCAACTGTTTATGAAAATTTTTTGGCAGATCATGCAGGCCTTAAAGGCCAAAATTCGCGGACAAGTGAGATCAGGCCACTTAGGCCTTAGATCTCTTCACAAATGAATAAGGAGATCTTCTTGTGACTGACTACACATATCAGCATGCAAAGTCAAGTAGTTCATAGATGAAACAGTTCTGATCACGTGATTTGTTTTGCAAAGATGAACAATTATAAAGGGCCTGGAGACCCATTTCAGTCATTGATGATAAAGGTTGCAAAGTACATGAGGTTCGCAAACTCACAAGAAATGTGATTTAAGTAACTCACGGCTGATTCCCATATGGTGTTGGCTTCATTAGCTTCAAAGAATATAATCTTTTTAATGAAAAGCATTAGTCGCATTTGCGCTATACCCCAAAATGACTAGTATAGTCATAATTGATGATTTTTGTCATTGTTAATAAATCTCAATTAATCTAGTATATAATTGATTTGGAATTCATCACAAACCCACAAAACACACTTAATTAATATCCAATCAAGTTTTGGGCATCACATGAGTCCTCTTTATAGAGAACGATATCTCAATTCTTTATAAAAGGGGGATAATTTGTGTTATGGGGAAAACCATCAGGGAGATTAATAGATAAAGAGAGTCAACACAGGTCTTGCTTGACCAAGAATGTGTTAGTCTCCCCTCCTTTTTCTTTGCCTCACCATAAAAACACTTTATCTCGACTTCTAAAGTACACAACACAAAGCACGTGTACCTCAGATAAGATTCTCTCTCTATCAAATGAATTTCCCCTAAGCCTTTTATTGTTAGTGAATGGCTTGTAATCATATGCTCTCATCAAGCTCAAAAGATCCTGCAGACCGAATTCCTACCCTACTGACGTGAATATCTCTTGCAACATAAAGTCTGTCGAGCCAAGTGTGTTGACTCAAATAAGGTTTCACAAGGCAAACCACTTTTTCTCAATTTCTTTAAATCGTTTGAAGTTTAAATATGATGAACACTATTTACTCTCTCTCTCTCTCTCTCTCTCTATTAATTTGATTGTATTTGAATATTCACTCTTGTTGAGGCTCTACCCAAACTCCCATGGATCAAGTTTTTGGTCCCGTTGACTTGGATATATCCTACAAATTACAACTTGTTATTTTGGTTGGCCAAAGTGTTGATATCAATCAGTTTTTGATAGAGGCTCCAGTAAACCATGTTTTTGGCTTGGCTGACTTGGTCGCCCTCTCATACTTCAGTTCTATCAATCTATGCGTGAACTTGTGGATTAAGCTCGCTCATTAACTCCCATAAGGATCCTGCAAAACTGTCCCTATTCAACTTTGTTGGATCCACAGGACTAGGTTGAAAAACTGTGACCTTGTGTAATCAAAATAAGAATCTTAATGTGTCTTGAGTGTGTTTAAAGTCAAGTTCAAGTTTGAGACAAGCCAAGGTTCAAGCATTAAAAAGGTCCAAAGTTTCTAGAATCTCGACTCCAACTTGATTTGAGTTTAACCCATCAAGATTACTTATCAACTGAACAAACCAAAATCTCGACCAATTGAGATTCATGCAAAATCAGCTTTCCAGTTTTTTTTTTCATTGAATAAAAAAGATACTTTGGATCATATAGACACATACTTTTGGTGGAACAGATCACCAAATTGTCAAATCTTATTCTTCGCTTGTTTTACTAACTCCTCACGATCTCTTCTCCTTTGTGGAACACCTCCAAGTCATGGAGAGGCTACCAGAGTCTCTCCACTACTAATTTTGACAACTTATATCAATATTAATTAGTTTAAATTTTCCTATAGAAAAAGTTTAAATTTAAACTTACTTATCAAATAACCCACTTGGATGATACATGGGCCATAGTTTATGGGTTGGGTCAAACCAGCCGAATTTCTAACATCTCCCACTCGTCCACATTGGGTATTACAGTCAGAACTAGCTCATCTCAATTTCTTGTCCAATCCTCTCTTTGTACAGAAAAGTGAAGTATGCGACCTAACGAGAAGGTGTAGGGCAGGAGTACTATATTAAGTAGTCACCATCTAAACTAACATAGTACATCACTCATAATATCTCGTCGATGCCCCAGATTATTTGATCACACCCGATTAAGTTTCTTTAATCCATCATGAGTTCAAAACTCAAAGCAACACTTGATCCCATACCATATAATATCCTCATAATTATGTTGAAAAACAAACTCTACATAATCACCCAGACTATGAGCCATAAAATAAATGGTGTGTTTTAAAGAATCTTCCCCAGACACTTATGTCAATTCATTCACACTTGACCGCTTTCCTAGACATGCTTAGCGAGACTGTATTATGTCATGGCCCTAAGATGACATGCTAAAGTAGTGACATTAAACATTTATTTTATGACATAGTTCTAGGTCAAAAAATGGCACATAATGGACCATGTAATGGTCAACTAGGGTGTAGATACCGTATTTTGTCCACCCTCGATTTGCGTGCTGGACCCTGCAAATACCAAAAACATTATATTTTCTCCATTAGGCCATGTAAATATCTAGATTAACATGGCACAACTTGTTCGGGCATCGAAGCCCTCGAAGTGCCTTTTCAGGTCAAATTGACCGAAATGCCCCTAGTCAATTTTGGGTTGACAAAAAGTCAAACAAGATGGAAGTCCTCCTGAAATGACATTTTTGTTGCTTTTAAATCAAACCCGAGCCACTTTGAGATTTTTGTCAACTTTGACCAAGTTTGACTTGACGTTGACTCCCAAGGGCATTAGAAACCCTAATTTTGATCATGGGTTAGGATCAATGCCACTGCAAAGATTATCAAATTCTCTTTCCAACGACTATGCATGGGTTGAAATCAGAGTTAAAACAGTTTAGATATCTAGAAAATTGTGCAAAGCGCGTCCGACACTTCCCGAGGCCATAATTTTTTATTTGACCGTCAGATTTCCAATATCTTTAGTGTTCTGGAAACTAGATATCCATAGATTTCCAAGGACACCAAGATCATCTCAATCCGAGTCTAGGAAGACTTCTAAATATGTGCTCAAAGCTGGACTAGAAAAAGCTAGAACTACTGATGTTAGCAAGGGTGGTCGGTAGCCACTCAAGGGTCGCTGGAAGCTGAAGGGTCTGATTTAGGCTATAAATGCCTCCAGACCCCTCATTTTGCAACAAAAAAGAGGGTTTGGGTAGTTTCTAGGCAGATTCTCCCTTTTTTCCTCTCTAATTTCTCTCCTAAACACCTTTGATTCTTCTCTTTTCCCCACAATCACAAGGTAGTTTTCCTGCACTCAATCTTCCTCTCCTTGATTCCATACCTTGGATTTGAGGTTTAGGGGTGTGGATGTAGCTTTTTAGCTACAATCCACACTTTTTTCTTTTCATAGTTTTTTCTAGCTTTTTCTTGCTCAATAATATGCTTTATTGCTTTTCCTAGCATGCTCTTGCTTTATTTTTCTTCCTAGCATATTTTACGGTTTTTCTAGCATGTTTCCTTACTTTTTGCCAAGATTTATCACTTTGATGTTGTTGGCCTAGCATTCTTGCGCTAGGATATGTCTAAATTCCATGCTTTTGCTTTGATCTACAAGTCTAAGCTTTCTATGCCATTTTTATGCTTAGATCTACATGCCTATGCTTTCTATGCCATGTTTATGCTTAGATCTACTTGTTTATGCATAGATCTACGTGCCTATGTTTAGATCTATGTCTTTTTGGGCCCCGCATCATTCCTATGTCTAGGCCTACATCCACACGCCTAGGCCTATATCAAAGGTTTGGATCATTTCCCTATATGCATATGTATGTTTGGTTGCTTGCTTTAATGCTTTATCTCAATGTTTGCTTGTCTCTCTAGGCTTTCCTATGCTTTGTGCCCCCGGTGGGCTTGTTCTTGTGTGGTTACATCCATCCCCCTCGTGGCCTATTGGAGTGTAACCACTTGTTAGACACATCCCCGTGATGTCAATTTGCTCGATGCATACACTTTCTCTGCCCCATACGATATTGCTTGCCATGCTTGCTTTGCTCCACCTGTTTGGCTTTCTTTGCTTCTATGCATTCTTTTTGCATGCTTGCCTACATGTTCGTGCATGAGTCTTTGCTTGCTTGCGTCATCCGTACTCCAATCCAACGGAACTATGGACACTCAATACAAACCTACATTTGTACTCCTAGGACACCTTTTGTTTGATAACATGTTTGTTTGCCCCCGCTTGGTACCTTTTCATAGCTTGTCTTTTAACATGGTTTCCTTCTATTTGTTTCTTCGATTGTCTATTGGCTTGTTTCTTTTGTCATTGCATGTACACGCATGGAGCATGGATGCTTAGAGCAAGGGGTGCGACCTCCTAAGCACAAGCAAAAAGGGTAAGGATGCAAGCTCACAAAGGGTGATGTTCAGTAGATTAGGGGGCCTAGCCCCTCCTGAGTGGTTTTCTCTTTCTCCTTTTCTCCTTTAGCCTCTTCTTTAGAGCATGTATTAGGGTTTCCCTCCATGTGCCCTCTATACTTTCCCACTCTTTGCTTGGGCCATGTTCCCTGGGTATGGCAATGTCTATTTTATATTTCTTGTACCTTGCTGGGCCATACCCTTAGAATGTTGGCAATGCCAAATTTAGTTTCCTGCTCTGTGTAATTGCATTGTGCATGATGCATGTATACTATATCTGCTTGTATACAAGTGATTATGCACTTTGTATGATGGACTCTCGTGACGACGTGAGTGACCCTCTCTTGTCATGAGAGTTCTTGACCTTATAGTGTGGGTATGGGCTCAAGGCAATTGTCATAGGTGCATATTCATGCTATATTGTGTGCATGATCATCACGGTGTGATTTTCTCAATCCATGTCACCTAGTGACACCGGTTTTCCTATGTATGCGACACGCATTAACATGCTTGATACTTTGAAGGGCTTCTGCTCGTCTTAGTATAAGCATGTCAATACACGCTGCATACACAGACTTGAAACCTTGCCGGTGTTCCATAGTGCACCAAACGCAAAACTCTGTTGAATTTTCACCATGAAAATGAGGCACCCTGTTGGCATATTCTCAAAGTGAAAGCTTGGTGAGAATATCATTTTGTGTGCTATGATGCACCTGAGGCGAAGCGCTGCCGGGTTTTTGCCATGAAAATAAGGATTTTTGCCATGGAATTCTGGCATTGATTCCAAAATGCATTGAGAAAGCATCGAACGAGACCATACGCATTCCAAAATTAAACCTTAAAGCCAACACGTTACGTTTAAAGCCCCGTAAGCTAATGCCAATAGCTTGTTTTTAGTTGCCAATGTCTAAAAATTACGGTTTTATCAAAACAAATGACTGTTCTTGGACAAGCGCTGTGGGGTGCCTAACACCTTCCCCACACGTAACCAGATTTCTAAACTCAAGAATCAAGATTATTTATCCATCCATGTTAGATTAGGAAAAACAACCTTTTTCTTAGCCAAGGATCAGTAATTAAATCAAATAAATTCAAGTGACCAATCACACCTTAGAAAAACCCAATGATTGGTTGCAACTTCACTTACCCTTGGTAATTCCATAAAAATTGACTTAAGATTCTAGTCACACACCCAAAGGTAACAACCTTCCTTCACACAAGCACCAGCAAAGGCTCTTAGAGGAAGTCGTTCGCATGAGCATCGCCATGATGGGTGTTCGAACAACTGCGAGGCGTCGACAGACTGGCGACTCCACTAGGGATACTTAGAGAGTTTAGCCTTTAGAGCTTTTGATAAAACCATAATCTTTGGACATTGGCTTTCAAAAACTTTGAAATTGGCACTAGCCTCCGGTGATTTGCTTCTGAAAAATTCTTTTGCTATATCCTAGTAAACTATTTTCAAAAATCAAAAATATTTTCCAAAATGGTTTTCTAATGGTTTTCTAAAAATCAGCTTTGAGGTATTTTCGTCTATGTGAAGCTTTCCTGCTTTTCTATGCATACTTTACAACTTTCCTTCACATGTGTGAACCTAGGGTAGTAGATTTAATTTATGCTACACCTCTATTTGTGCATATATCTGTTGTGCTTGGAAAGTCTTTCTCCTTTCATTTCAAAATGCATGACATCACCCCTCATATTGAGTCAAACCCGGGCTTAGCGTTGAAGGCTAATGCTGGATGTGTATACCTTAGATAGTTACTGGATGCCGAATTGTAGGCTCTTCCTGGGTCTATGGGTGGACCGGATTATGCTGAAAAAGCGTCATTGATCCGTTCTATCCCACAACTTCTATGAAGGGGCATCGAGGTCCCCCCTTAAGAATAGGACCAACTTACCAGTCAAGCCATGTCTCATATAGTTAGCCTAGACTACATCAAACCCATGAGAACTAGGAAGAGCCAAAGTCAAGTGAACATCCCAGCCTAGGATAGGATATCCTTGTAGGATTGTTTTCAAAATGAGTCAAGGGGAAAGTGTCCATTTCCGTATGCAGGTTTGCCCTTTTTGCTTGCATCAAAGAGTCTTGCTCTACTCTAAGTGTTAGGATTAGTGCCTTAAAATCTTATTGTATAATGCTATGTATGATATTATGTATGACATTGTGCATGACTTAATATTGTGATTGATAAAGTTGTTTTATTATAATCTAAAATAATGGTAACATGAATATTGGACATTATCATATGGTCCATGAGATGCATAATATGTAATTTATGTGAAAAGTCACAAAAGATATAAATCACAAATTCTTTGTAAACTCAGAATTATAGTTTGTAGTCGGTGATGAAATTGGGCATTTCATCTGCGAAGACTATAACATATCAACTAAGATGATTTGTCTTGATCATGAAAGTGGAGACTTCTAGTTGGTATGTTGATATGTTTTAAGAGTTAAGACATATTGAACTGGACCGCTGTGAAATTTATTATTCTCCTAATGACTGTCAAATGAATAATAAATCTCACGACTTCTATTTACATGAACTCTTAATCTTGAGAGGATAATGGACTTGATCAAGAAGTGTAGGTTGCTTTGATATATCAGGAGTGAAATTTAAAGTAACGGTCAAAATCTCAGTATGTTGGGCAGCCACATTTAGTGTTGACGAAACATATATTCTCAAGATGGAATTCATAGTCTCTTAACGGAGATATAAAATATTTTGAGATAAGTTTAATGAGTTCAGTTATTCAGAGAGTTGGGCCTAACCACTTTGGTAAGAAGTTACTAAAGTATATATTTATGAAATTGGATTTCATAAATATATGATAAATAACTTTAAAGGATTAAACCAGGTACTCAAGGATAAGACGTAGTATTTTACAAAGTGGCAGTCTACATTCATGACTTTATATTACTACGAATATTTTATGAAGGGGTTGCATGTATAGTAAAGTCTTGGGATATAATTTATAAATAAGGCCTAGAGTGCAACTATATTTATATAATGGTATTAAATATAGTTAATGGTAACTTTGGACTTATCAATAGTTGAAAAAAAAACCCAAGGCCCATTGGAGCTAGTGTCTTATTGGTCCCTTTTGGTCCCACTCCAAGCCACATACTAAAACCCAATTGGAAAGGCCCAGAAGGCTAGCCCAATTAGATAATCAGTTATAAGGAGAGAAACATACAAAATTTTTAATGTGATGAAAACGAGAGATATCATTGTGAAATGGTGTGTATGCGAGAGTGAGACACTCTATCATTCTCCCTTGAAAATTGATTGAGAGACCACACTTCTTTGGCGTAAAGTAGAATTGGAGTGAAGATTAAAAGTATTCCCGAGTACTTCTGACTTTGTTTTTCATTTTTACCACACCAAGCTACCCTCTCCTGTTCTTGAATTCTCAAATTTACATAGTACATGTTATCAATTGCGAATGAAGTAGATCCATTAATTTTCCACTACGTATGTTTTTGTATGTGATACAAACATGTAATTTTCCATCAAATGGTATCAGAGCGATCTTCAATTCGAATCTGTATAACATGTTTTGTGAGTTTTGGAATTAGAGATAATAGTTTCATGATGTTAGAAGATTATATATGTATTTAATTTTCTGGATGGTTGTTAAAACTATGATTTGATAAAAACTGATGTTGATGTTGTGATGTTGTTTAAATTTGAATTTAATTATGTTAAATTGATCTTTAAGGCTATAGCATCAATGGAATTTTGTTTTGATATCAAATCCCATCTATTATGTTCATATGGTGGTTGTTTGTTCATGGAAAACGGTTGAAAATTGTTCAGATCTTCCCTTTAATAACTAAAAACACGGGTTTTTTGCAAGTAAGCTTTACTCGCGAAATAGTCGCGAGACAGTCGCGAAAGCTTCTGTCCGAATTTTGTGTTTCACAAAATTTTTGCGGGTAAGCGTTACTTGCGAAAGTCTTTGTTTGAATTTTGTGTTTTCACTTTTTTGCCTTAATTCATTTTCGCGGGAAGAGCTTAGTCACGAGATTCTCGCGAAAATGCCATTGAAGGGAATTTTGAATTTTTTCTAAGTGTTTTCAAATGTATAAAGTGTAAGGCTGTGTGTGATTAGATTACACATGTTTAAAAATTAAAAACCTTTAATTTAAAACATCTAGTAGGAGAGAGATACAAGGGTTGCATCTCACGGCCTCTATTGTTGGTTCATAGTAGTGTGAAATATATACTTTGTCTTTGCTTCGAGCTTAGCATTCTATGTGAAGAGTATTTATTTCATGGTCCTACAAGATTGAATTTCCTAGTTTATAGTGGTTTGATCAAACACCTTGTCTTAGCCTTGAGCTTTGCATTCCATGCGGAGGGTGTTTTTATCATGGTACTACAAAATAAGCCTGCTAAAGGGATGAAATGTGGTTACACATGATTCTAGAGAATAGTATACACTAGACTAAGTATTATAATATCCTCTATGCTGAGTTCTTACTATTATTACTTAGAGGCTAAATGTAAAACGGCATATTATTAGTGTTTGATAAGAGTTATCATGATAGCACTAATAATGAGAAAAGTTCTCAATCAATCATAGTATTTAATGTTCACTCTATGCTGAGGGATATTGAATATGGGATTGGGTTGTCGTTGCATATATTATATTGTGGTTTTATTAAGGTTCCATATTATATGTTTATATGCTAAATTGATAATGTTCAGTTTACTTATTATATTCTTACTTATTATTTTCATATTTAATCATGGCATCATTTAGCTTACTTGTTACTATTCTTAATCAAAACAAATTGATTGAATCCAACTATGTTGACTGGAAAAGAAATTTGGACATTTTTTTTACAGCTGAAGAGCACAAATATGTGTTTTCTCAACCATGTCCTAACTTTCCTTCATTAGATGCTCATTCTGAGGAAAAACAGGGATATGATCGTCGGTGGAAATCTAATGAGATGGCCAAGTGCTACATCCTAGCATCTATCTCAAATGTTCTACAGCATCAAATGCAGGATGTAGAATTGGTTTCAGACATTATGCTAAACCTGAAGGAGATGTTTGGTGAGCAAGGCCGTTTTGCAAGGCAAGAAACTATGAGACAAATTTACAATACCAAAATGGCTGAGGTAGTTTAGTGAGGGAGCATTGTCTTACAATGATCTCTAGTCTGAATACATTGGAGGTTTTAGGTGTCGATATTGATGGAGAATCCCAAATGGATATGATACTCCAGTCACTACCGGAATCATTCGAGGAATTCAGACTCAATTATAATATGAATAAAAAGATTTATTCATTGTCTGAATTGATGAATGAATTGGTAGCAGCGGAAGGCATCCTTGGTACTTAGAGTGTTGAAGCCAATATGGGTGAAGCTTCTACCTCTCAACCTAAGTCGAAAGGCAAATGTAAGAAGAAGAAGAAGAAGAAGAAGAAGAAGAAGAAGAAGAAGAAGAAGGACTTCACTAAGCAAAAGGGTAAACAAATTGCCTTAGGGGTTGCCAACAAAGGAAAGAAAGCCAAAGGAAAATGTTTCCATTGTGGTGAGAAAGGACATTAGAAGAGGAATTGTCCAAAGTTCAAAGCTGCCATGAATAATGGTATGAAAAGTTCATTTCTTCTTGAAATATGTTTGGTACAGAATCCCACGGATTTCTGGTGTGTGGATTCAGGTTGTACTAATCATATCTGCAATTCTTTGCAGGGGTTTCAGGAGACCAGAAAGCTGAATGAAGGGTAATTGTTTCTTACTTTGGCTGATAGGAGCAGGATTCTGGTTATAGCTGTTAGAGTTGTTAATTTATGCTTTGAGTCTAGGGTTTTAATATTGGAAGACTGTCTTTATGTACCTAATATTTGTAGGAATTTAATTTCTGCAACTTATTTAGGTAAACATGGATATTGTATTATCCTTAAAGACAATGTTGTAATAAAGAAGGGTAAAGTGTTTATCTGTTCTGGCAATATTATGGATGGTATTTATATTTTGACTCCTGATAAGCATGAATTATATAATTTTGAATTAGATGATAATTCAAATGTGAAATCATTAAAGAGAAAGTTTCCTTCTACTAGTGAAGCATATCTTTGGCACTTGCGTTTGGGTCATATTAATTCAAACAGAATTCAAAGACTTATCAAAGATGGACTCTTAGGGCCCATGGACTTTGATGGTAATCCAATTTGCGAATCTTGTTTGGAAAGTAAAATGACTAAACGACCTTTTAATGTAAAAAGTAGAAGAGCCCAAGATTTGCTAGAACTAGTACATTCAGATGTATGTGGTCCTATGTCAATCCAAGCAAGAGGTGGCTATGAGTATTTCATTACTTTCACTGATGATTACTCTAGATTTGGTTATGTGTACCTAATGAAACGGAAGTCCGAAGCCTTTGAAAAGTTCAAAGATTTTAGGGCTAAAGTTGAGAATTAATTAGGTAAACACATAAAGGTCATTTGATCTGATCGAGGTGGCGAATACCTTATTGGGAATTTCAAGGATTACTTGACTAAAAAAGGGATTATATCCCAATTAACTGCACCTGGAACTCCACAACAAAATGGTGTAGCAGAAAGAAGGAATAGGACTCTTTTAGATATTGTTAGATCTATGTTGAGTTATTCGACTCTACCAATTTCCTTTTGGGGATATGCCTTAAGTACTACAATGTATCTTCTGAATTTAGTATCTTCGAAGTCTGTACCTAAAACACCTGTAGAGTTGTGGAATAGGCGTAAGCCTAGTATGAGGCATCTCCATATTTGGGGTTGTCTAGCACGTGTGTTAAAAGGAAATTCTGACAAGTTATAGTCTAAAACAGAAGTGGTATTTTTTGTAGGGTATCCAGAAGGAACTGTTGGAGGTTTATTCTATAGTCATAAGGATAATAAAGTGTTTGTTAGCACAAATACCAAATTCTTGGAAAATTACTACATGAATAATTTTGCTCCTAGAAGTAGAGTTGTATTGGCTGAAATGAAAGAACCTGTAGTTGACCAACCAATTGATGAAACTAGGGATGATGTGGCTGTATTAGATACACTACAAGATACTACTCATAAGATGTCTAGTACTCAAGTACCTTGTCGTAGTGGGAGAATTGTTCGGCCTTCTATAAGATTTATAGGTTTGGGAGAAACTTATGAAGCTATCTCAGAAGAGGCTGAATCGGATCCTTACACTTATCATGAAGCAATGAATGATATAGATGCACATCATTGGGTCCAAGCTATGAAATCTGAATTGGATTCTATGTATTCCAATCATGTTTGGGATCTTGTAAAGGCGTCTAACGGCATTAAACCTGTTGGTTGCAAATAGGTTTACAAGAGGAAGAGAGGGATAGATGGCAAGGTTGAAACCTTTAAAGCAAGGTTAGTGGCGAAAAGGTATACACAAAAAGAAGGTATTGATTATGATGAAACCTTTTCACCAGTAGCAATGGTTAAATCTATCAGAATTCTCTTATCCATTGCTACTCATTATGATTATGAGATTTGGCAAATGGATGTCAAGACTGCATTTCTTAATGGCAATCTTGAAGAAGAAATCTATATGATGCAACTGGAAGGTTTCATAGCAAAGAACCAAGAGCATATGGTATGCAAGTTGGAAAGGTCCATTTATGGACTTAAGCAAGCATCTAGGTCATGGAACATCAGATTTGATCAAGCAATCAAGTCATTTGGTTTTGAACAAAATCTTGATGAACCATGTGTGTACAAAAAACATCGAGACAAAGTAGTAATGTTCCTAGTGCTTTATGTTGATGATATTCTACTCATTGGGAATGATGTAGGGGTAATGTCATCGGTAAAGGTTTGGTTGTCAAGCCAATTTGATATGAAGGACTTGGGTGAGGCTAAATTTATTCTAGGAATCAAGTTTTGGCGAGATCGCAAGAATAAGATGTTAGGCTTACCACAAGCTGGATATATAGATAAGATTCTAGAACGATTTAGCATGCAAAACTCCAAGAAATGATTTCCCCTTTTAGACACGGAGTTCCTCTGTTTAACAACCAAAGGTCTAAGACTAAAGAGGAAGAAAATATGATAAGACAAGTTCCTTATGCTTCTGCAGTGGGAAGTCTCATGTATGCCATGCTTTGTATTAGACCAGATATCTGTTATTCAATTGGCATGGTTAGCCGATATCAATCAAATCCAGGACCAAAACATTGGTAAGTTGTAAAGCATATTCTCAAGTATCTTAGGAGAAAGAGAGATTATATGCTTGTTTACTGGTGTGAGGATTTGATTCCCATTGGCTATACAGATTTATATTTTCAATCAGATCTTGATTTCAGAAAGTCCACTTTAGGTTGTGTGTTCACCTTGGGAAGTGAGCCATAAGTTGGAGGAGTGTTAAGCAATCTTGTATTATGTATTCCACCATGGAAGCTGAATATGTTGCTGCTTGTGAGGAGGCAAAGGAAGCTATTTGGCTCAAGAAATTCCTTTCTGATCTTGGTGTTGTGAGAATGAAGCAAGTTCCCATCACATTGTTTTGCGACAATAGTGGAACGGTTGCACAATCCAAAGATCCAAGGAATCATAAGAAAGGAAAGCACATTGAGAGAAAGTACCACATCATTCGACACATTGTTGCTCGTGGAGATGTAGTAGTAGCAAAGATTGAAAGTGCAAAGAATCTAGCAGATCCTTTTACTAAAGTCTTACCCCAAGGGACTTTCGAGTCACATTTGGAGGAGATGGGAGTTAGGTTAGTGCACAATAGTCTTTAGGGCAAGTGGGAGATTGTTAGGATTAGTGCCCTTAAATCCTATTATATAATGCTATGTATGATATTATGTATGACATTGTGTATGACTTAATATTGTGATAGATAAAGTTGTTTTATTATAATCTAAAATAATGGTAACATGAATATTGGACATTATTATATAGTTCATGAGATGCATAGTATGTGATTTATGTGAAAAGTCACAGAAGATATAAATCACAAGTTCTTTGTAAGCTCAGAATTATAGTTCGTAGTTGATGATGAAATTGGGCATTTCATCTGCGAAGACTATAACATATCAACTAAGATGATTTGTCTTGATCATGGAAGTGGAGACTTCTAGTTGGTATATTGATATGTTTTAAGAGTTAAGACATATTGAACTGGATCGCTATGAGATTTATTATTCTCCTAACGACTGTCAAATGAATAATAAATCTCATGACTTCTATTTACATGAACTCTTAATCCTGAGAGGATAATGGCCCTGATTATGAAATATTAGTTGCTTTGATATATCAAGAGTGAGATCTAAAGTAAAAGTCAAAACATCAGTATGTTGGGTAGCCACATTTAGTGTTGATGGAACATATATTCTCAAAATGGAATTCATAGTCTCTTAACGGAGATATAAAATATTCCCTTGAGATAAGTTTAATGGGTTCAATTATTCATAGAGTTAGGCCTCACCACTTTGGTAAGAAGTTACTAAAGTATATATTTATGAAATTGAATTTCATAAATTTATGATGAACAACTTTAAAGGGTTAAACTGGGTACTCAAGGATAAGATGTAGTAATTTACAAAGTGGCAAGCTACTTTCATGACTTTGTATTACTATGAATATTTTATGAAGGAGTTGCATGTATAGTAAAGTCTTGGGATATAATTTATAAATAAGGTCTAGAGTGCAACTATATTTACATAGTGGTATTAAATATAGTTATGGTAACTTTGGACTTGTCAAGAGTTGACAGAAAAGCCCAAGGCCCATTGGAGCTAGTGTCTTATTGGTCCCTTTTGGTCCCACTCCAAGCCACATACTAAAACCCAATTGGAAAGACCCAAAAGGCTAGCCTAATTAGATAATCAGTTATAAAGAAAGAAACATACAGAATTTTTAATGTGATGAAAAAAAGAGACATTATTGTGAAATGATGTGTATGCGAGAGTGAGGCACTCTATCATTCTCCCTTGAAAATTGATTGAGAGACCACACTTCTTAGGCGTAAAGTGAAATTGAAGTGAAGATTAAAAGTATTCCTAAGTACTTCTGACTTTGTTTTTGATTTTCACCATACCAAGGTACGCTCTCCTGTTCTTGAATTCTCAAATTTACATAGTACATGTTATCAATTGCGAATGAAGTAGATACATTAATTTTTTGCTGATTATGTTTTTGTATGCGATAAAAACATGTAATTTTCCATCGCTAAGTTCTATCCATCCTTTTTTCACAGCATCTGTGATTAAACCCCTAGGGAAAAGCGACCTCGTTGCTTGCACATTAGATCATACCCAATCCCTAAGGGTTTCCAACCCTATAAGGGTATGCATGCATACACTAATGGCCCTATCATGTAAATGTGTACTAATAAAATTTGTGGCAAGTAGTTGGAACTCCGCACCAAGGAGGACATTGCCAAGTGTTCAAGATGTTCTCTGAGAAGGCAAGACCATTCAAAATGAAGCCTCTTCATTGTAAATTTAAATGACCTTGTATTGTAAAAGGCCCAATGTGTTAGGATATATTCCCGTTAAATCCTATTGTATGTGCTATGTATGACTTAATGTTGTGATTAATAAAATTATTTTATTATTATCTAAAATAATGATAACATAAATATTTGGACATTATCATATAGTCCATGAGATGCATAGTATGTGATTTATGTGATTTAGTCACAGAAGATATAAATAACAATTTCTTTGTAAACTCAAAATTTTAGTTCGTAGTCGGTGATGAAATTGGGCATTTCATCTGCAAAGACTATAACATATCAACTAAAATGATTTGTCTTAATCAAGGAAGTGGAGACTTCTAGTTGATATGTTTTAAGAGTTAAGAATATTGAACTGGACCGTTGTGAGATTTATTATTCTCCTAACGACTATCAAATGAATAATAAATCTCACCACTTCTATTTACATGGACTCTTAATCTTGAGAGAATAATGAACATGATCATGAAGTGTAGGTTGCTTTGATATATCAGAGATCTAAAGTCACGATCGTAACCTTAGTATGTTGGGCAGCTGCATTTAATGTCGATGGAACATATATTCTTAAGATGGAATTTATAATCTCTTAACGGAGATATAAAATATTCCCTTGAGATAAGTTTAATAGGTTTGGTTATTCAGAGAGTTAGGCCTAACCACTTTAGTAAAGAGTTACTAAAGTATATATTTATGAAATTGGATTTCATAAATATATGATGAATAACTTAAAGGATTAAATCGGGTACTTAAGGATTAAGATGTAGTAATCTTCAAAGTGTCAGTCAGCTTTCATGACTTTGTATTACTACGAATATTTTAATGAAAGGGTTGCATGTATAATAAAGTCTTGGGATATAATTTATTAATAAGGCCTAGAGCGTAATTATATTTATATAGTGGTATCAAATATGATTAATGGTAACTTTGGACTTGTCAAGAGTTGATAGAAAAGCCCAAGGCCCGTTGGAGCTAAAGCCTTATTTGCTCCCTTTTGGTCCCACTCCAAGCCACATACTAAAGCCCAATTAGAATAGCCCAAAAGGCTAGCCTACTTCGATAATTAGTTAGATATAAGGAGAGAAACATACAAAATTTTGTATGGAATGAAATGGTGTGTATGTGAGTGTAAGCCACTCTCTTATTCTCCCTTGAACACATACGTGTAAACTGATTGAGAGACCACACTTCTTGGGCGGAAGTGGAATTGGAGTGAAGATTAAAAGTGTTCCCAAGTGATTCTAACCTTTGGTTTTGAATTTCACCGCACCAAGGTATGCTCTCTTGTTCTTGAATTCTGAAATTTACATAGTACATGTTAACAATTGCGAATGAAGTAGATCCGTTAATTTTCCTCTGCGTATGTTTTGTATGTGATACAAACTATGTTTTTCAACACAATGTTGGAGCCATTGTTTATAGCCCATGTTTTGGGAGCATTATAAAAAGCCAAACTTTGTAAAAGCATTACTTTTCCATATAATAAAAAAGAAGGGTCCATCTCGCAATTTCAAGCATGATATGAAAGTTCTGGTTACTTGCCAAGCTTGTGCATTAAATCTGCATTACCATATAAACTCACCATGATTAAAACCCACTCAAGGGTCCAAACCAATATTTTGAAAATGATAGGTGCATTTTAAATAAGCAAGAACCTAAACTAACTTTGTGTTTGTTTGGTGTTTCCATATTGTCAAATTTTCAAATGTATCCCACTTCTCACCCATCCCATTCTAAAAGGATTATAAAGAGAAAAGATTTCTTAAAGGAGACAGTCCAAGTTACCATCACACTGTGATCCTACCATCACTAGGTCTCGTGCTAGAGAAATGTCTACTATTGATCCTTTAACTTCAGCAGTAAATGTTACTGAGTTCATGCAGATGAAAGAACAGATGGCAAAAATGATGTGCATGATGTGACAACTAGTTGTAGGAGGGAACCAAGAATCATTTGGTCCCATTCCAGAGTTCTTTATGCCCCAGTCTGAAAATGAGACCCAACCACCACCAAATCCAAATCAGGGCCAAACCACGCCACCATTTACCCTACAAAGGAATAACCAAGAGTTGAATCCTCCAAAGGATAAGACCACGGAGTCTGGTTATGGTCAGGTCAAGAGTCAAGTAGAGACCTTGACTAAGAAAATTCGTATCATAGAGGGCTCTAGCGCACGAGGAAGTGTCGATCTAGATAACCTGACCTATTTCCTTCAGGTCATTATGCCTCCCAAGTTCACGGCACCCGAGTTTGTCAAGTACGATGGCACTGGAGATCCCTGCGCCCATCCGTACATGTTTTGTAGGGAGACGACAACCTATGGAGACAATCATCCTTCACTTTGCCAAATTTTCCCTGATAGCTTGACTAGCCCTGCAGCCACATGGTATGTAAGATTGAAAAAGACCTTCAACTGGAGAGAGATGGCCAATGCAATCTTGGAGTATTATCGGTTCAACACTAAAATAGCTCATGATTGCACAGTTCTTCAAAGGATAGAAAAGAAAAGTGGGGAATCTTTATGTGAGTATGCCCAGAGGTGGCGTGAGCTAGCCACACAAGTGCTTCCTCCCATGATGGAAGAGGAGATGATCAAATGGTTCATTGACAACCTTAAGCCTCCAAACTATGAAAAGATGATCAGTGCCCAAGTCACTCACTTCACTAGCCTAATTCCTATTGGGGAACATATTGATGAGGGTATTAGGAGCAAGAAAATCGTTGATCTCGAAGCCTTAAGCTCCATGATAGAATAGCAATTGAAAAAGGCAACCGGCACAAAGGGAAGGAAGCCGACGTCCACATGGTCAACAAAACGCCTAAAAGGCCCCGGGGTATCACCTCCGCTTATACAGCCCCGACTGCTCGACCCTATCACCAACAGGTTCATCCATCCCAAGCATTTCCTCAAGCATTTAACTAAAAGGGAAGGCTAGATCAACCCCACTATCCTAGAGGAGAACCCTAAAAATTCTTTCCACGACCAATGCCCATGGCAGAGCTTTATGCTTATCTGTTGGAAAAGAAGCTAGTGACTCCAGTGTTTGCGAGACTAAGAGATGGTCCTCCCCCGCCCGATTTTCACCCATCCAAGAAATGTGAACACCATTTTGGAGCTGAAGGACATACCTTAGAAGATTGTACATGATTGAGGAATCGAATCCATGACCTCATCGACAACAAGCTAATACAATTCGACAATACCATTGGGCCGAATGTTATCACCAACCCCTTGCTTCCTCACCAGGAAGGGAATGTGAATGTTATTTCCACAGTGGAAGAAAAGATTCTATATTTCTCATCCCCTTCATTCCCTTGGAAAGCCGCGCTGATATCCTTAGCCCAAGAAAGTCACATTGTTCTCAAGAACATAGGAGCTCCAAATTTTGATTGGGAAATCTGCTCATTCTGTGACAGTGGTGATAGGCATGCCCTATTCGATTGTAGAGTGCTCCTGGTATAAGTTCAGAGTTTAGCCAACCATGGTATCATCTAGATTGAAAGAAAGGTCATACGAAGGAGAAATTTCACGGTGGCCAGCCTATGCCCTCCAAGTACACAAGTAGGAAATAGCCACAGTACTATGACAGTAGGATTAAGGGAAGATTGGGAAGAATACTTGCGAGAGCACCTATGTAAGGTTCCTCTAGGAATAAGGATGCCAGCTTCTCCAACTTTAGTTGTTATCTAAGTGATTATAGAATCACCTATAGATTCAAGGGTGCTAGCTCCAAAGAAAGGACAAACCATGCTAGCCATCAAAAGTTTTGCTCCTTTGGTCTTAGTATTACCTGCAATCATAGAATCATTCCAGGATTTATCCAAAAAGGAACCCCTGCCATCCTCACCATTCGAGGTTTCAATCCTTTAGTTCTACCAAGGTTTACCTCAGGAATCTCTAGGGTACCCAACCCGAAGGCCTTAGACATAGCTTTACCTGGTCTAGTTATCATCAGTACGAAGATGTTTTCCCTGGCGCCAAACCTGCAAACTCAAAAGGGTGTCATCATTCATGTGCCAAAACCCTTTCCTTACAGAGATAGCCATCATGTCCTATGGAAGTATGATGTGGCTTTGATTTCCACTCGATTGAGAGAGGAAGAGGTTTGCTTAATGTCTCTTTAGGCCTATTCGGACTCACTAGGAGTGGTCAATGTTATACTCTTGAGGACTTAGAAAAGAGGACGAAAGAGATTGGCAAGAGTACAACCAAGCTAGTTGGGAATAGGGCCACCACTGAAGAAGCCAAGGAATTATTGAAAACCATTCAAAAGGCCAATTATAGTGTAATTCAACAGTTGAACAAATCTCCAGCTTAGATTTCTATTTTAGCCCTGTTGCTATCTTCCAAGGTCCATTGTGAGGCTCTATTGAAGGTATTGAAGAAAACAATGTTCCTACTAATATTACAAACTCCTCCTTCGAGGGTATGGTATCATTGATGTTGGCCACAAACCACATCTCATTTTCAGATGACGAGTTGCCTCTAGAAGGTAACGACCATACCTTGGCTGTGCATATCGTAGTCAAATGTGAAGACATGATTGTTGCAAGGGTACTAATCAATAATGGATCAGCCTTGAATGTCTACCCGATGGCCACTCTAGAGCGCTTGAAGGTGGATACGTCACTTATTCGGTCTAGCACTATGATTATTAGTGCTTTTAATGGAATTTGCTGAGAAGTACAAGGTGAGATTGAGCTAATGATTGAGATTGGCCTAAGGTCTTTCATTGTTAACTTCCAAGTGATTAAGGTGGACTCTTCGTACAATATGCTTTTAGGGAGGCCCTGGTTACATGCAATAGGTGCAATTGCATGTACCCTTTACCAGAGACTCAAATTCATATCTTAGAATTAGTTGATCACCATTATGGCCAAAGAGCCCATGACTATTTTCTAAGAGAAATCTATACCCTACATTGGTGCTAATGCCTTTCCAAAAGCATATTTTCCATCGCTTCGAGATAGTTTCTATGATTCACAATACTTCAAAGCCCGAGTTAGGATGGCATGTAGTGATGTTAATGGCCGCTAAGGAGATGCTTAAGTTTGGGTATAAAGTAGGCCAAGGCCTTAGAGCCATGAGTTGTGGAAGCCCTATTCTGGTGGAGCTTTCAGATAACAAATGAAGATTCGTTTGGGGTACGAACCCACTCATGAAGAACTCTTTCAAGCTTCTAGATGAAAGAAGATGAAGTGTGCAGCTAAGGGATGTCTATTCCCCATATCAGGGCCACTTTTTCGACTCTAGCCGAAGTCATTACGCCAGAACCTTTCAAGGAAATGCAAGATGAGGAATTAGATTTAGCTTGCATATCATTCGGCTCTATCACAAGGAGCTCTTTGTGAACGCTATCATATCTCCCGTAGATAATCCAACTTCTACTATCTGACCAGGGATGACAGGTGAGACGATAGGCCTTTGGACCATCGAGTGAGGAGTATTCCATCATCAAGTGATTGGGTTCTGATCACTTGAAAGGGTTGGAATAGCATATCTAGTTTTTTTTTTTTTGCATGCTTATGTTATTTCCTCCTTTATTTGTATTCCTTGTTCATTTCCTCTAGTTTGTTCTCCCAAAAAAAAAAAAATTTTCCCTTTTATCATTATCAGGCATGAACTTTGTTTTCCCCTACCTATAATCCATTAATGAAATATTCAACATATTATTTAGGAAAATTCTTGCATCACTCTTTATTTGCCTTCCTATGAATATGTGTGTGCAAATTATCTTATGTTTCTCTGTATATGTTCCGCTCTATAGGATCTATTTTGATTCCCAAGTGGGTACATCGTCCCATTGCCATAACAAGGGTGTGGATAATGTAAATGAGACAATAAAGTTGGATCATGACATAGAAGGAATGGAAGAGGTCCCGAACTTACCTCAAGACATCCTAGAAGTTTTGAACAAAGAGAGTGAAGGGTCTAAGCCCAATATAGAAGAGATAGAGGTACTAAACCTAGTCAACGAAGGAGAGAAAGAAAAACCCGTCAAGATCGGGGTAAACTTTCCCAAAGACTTGAAGTTGAGCTCATAGCTCTTTTGAAGGAATTCAAGGAAATCTTTGCTTGTTCTTATCAAGAACATGCCAGGACTGGATACCGAGATCAGTGTCCACAGGATTCTAGTTAAATCTGAATGCCCCCAGTGTGGCAGGCCCTCCAAAGGATGAAGTCAGAGATTATTCTGAAAATCAAAGAAGAAATAGAAAACAATTGAAAGCTGGTTTTCTGACCGTCATAGCCTACTCCAATTGGGTTGTAAACATTGTTCCCGTGCCAAAGAAAGATGGGAAGGTACGCATGTGCGTCGATTATAGAGATTTGAATCAAGCCAACCTGCAGGATAATTTTCCTTTGCTACATATTGATGCCTCGATTGATAACACCGTGACTAACATGTTCTTCTCCTTCTTGGATGGATTCTCAGGTTATAATCAAATCAAGATAACCGAAGAGGACAAAGCCAAAATGTTGTTCACCACTCACTGGGGAACTTATGCCTACAACGTCATGCCATTCGGTTTAAAGAATGCTAGGGTGACATACCGACGAGCCATGGTAACCTTGTTCCATGATATGATGCATAAGGAGATTGAAGTCTATATGGATGATATGATCGCCAAGTCATGTACTCCTAGAGATCATTTGGTAGATTTGAGAAAGCTATTCAAACACTTTGTCAAGTACAGGTTGAGGCTTAACCCTAGCAAGTGCGTCTTCGGAGCCAATTCAGGGAAATTTCTCAGCTTCATAGTGTTAGGGTTTATGCCCTAAAATTCAATTTATTGACATGTCATAAATAATTAAATTTTTTAATTATATGAGACTATTTATAAATGAACTAATAGGACATTATCTTAGTCCATGAGATGAATAGTATGTGATTTAGTCACAGAAGATATAGATCACTAGTTCTTTGTAAACTCAGAATTTCAGTTTGTAGTCGGTGATGAAATTGGGCATTTCATCTACGAAAACTATAACATATCAATTAAGATGATTTGTCTTGATCATGGAAGTGAAGACTTCTAGTTGATATGTTGATATGTTTTAAGAGTTAAAACATATTGAATTGGACCGCTGTGAGATTTATTATTCTTCTAACGACTATCAAATCTAATACTATATATAAAAGTAGAAGCCTTTAAGGAGGTGCTGCCACTTTAGGAAAAAAGGCCACTTAAAATGTTGCCACGTGTAAAATTTATTTTTTTAAATACCTCATGGTACGTTTGTTAGGGCTCACTTTCATCAAACGTGTTCCTACATCCTTCTCAAAAAGAAAAAAAATGTGTTCCTACATAAACAAAAAAAAAAAAAAAAAAAAAAGACAAGCTGCTTATCCACAGGAAAAAAGAAAAAAGAAAACACAAACCCTATTTCTAGAAAAACGCCAACAAGTCGCTTATCCACCAAAAAAAAAAAACACAAACCCTAAAACACAAAAGCCACATTTCCCAATTGAAATTTCAGACTCACTTTGACTTCTTCTTCTTCGCTGCAACTCCATAGACACGTAGATCAGCATACTGTGTTCCAAACCAACAAGCATACGAAAGAAGAAAATCCAAAAGGAAGTGAAAAAGAAAAAAAAAAAAAACTTTGTTCATCTTCTGGAACAGTGAAAGCTGAAAAACTTTGTTCGTCCTCTGCAACAACAAGTGATTTAGAAGATAATTCAAAAGGTAGGCATGTTTTTTCCCCTATTTTGGTTTTCTATTCAATTACCGTTTCTAGGGTTTTGAAAATTACTGTATAGTGTAGATTTATTGATGATTTTTCTCAAACTGAAATCGATTTGGTGCTAAAGAACATGGATTTATGTGTTGCCAAAAAAATAAAGTTCTGTCATTTCATTTATGTTTTTTTTTTTAAATTTTGTTGAAATATTTTCCCCTTTTTATATTTTCGTTTCCCATGTCTCTTCTCTACCATTGTTGTTAAGGTTTTTGCAATATATATTTAAAGTTTTTCGTTTGTAGTTGCTCTGATTTTAAAAAATTAAACCCTGAAACGTAGAGAATAAGGAGATATTGAATATTAAAATGCCTTTCTACCTCCACTGATGCAGATCTGCTACCTTTTTCCTTAATTTTCGATTTATTTTTTCAATTTCTTGAGTTCTGTTTGCTCAAATGTTGTGTTGATTAAATTTAGTTTTTGTTCAATTCAATATATTCACTTTTGTTATTATTATGTTCCATTTTTGTTTTAGGCCCTTTTGATGTCATTTTCCCTGTGATGAATGTGTTGTTCATTCTATTATGCATGTTCAATTTTTGGTTTTTTTTGTTAGTTCTGTTATGAATGAAATAATTCATTTTTAAATGTGAGTTTTAAAATTTTTTTATGTACTTTTCTTTTATTTAATAAAACTCAATTACTGGATATGTAAATTCAAGTGCTATTTGGGAAGATAGGAAGTAGTTTGTTCCTCTTAATATTTCCCAAATTTTTTCTTTTTTTCTTTTTTAAATTTAAATATGCTTGATTAGTCTTTTTCCTCCTATAACTGATGCTTTGATTTTAATATTTTGTCTGTTTATTTGTTATCAATTTTTCAATCTACCTATAGAGGTTTAATTAATTTTTGGTTGGATAGAGTGTTTGGTTGACCCCATAGCATTTGCTGCTAAACATGTTGAAAATCTTCTTCTCCTTTCTTATATGAGACATTCGGTAATTTTTCCTATTTGTTTGTAGGACTGATTTTCTATCTGTGTATAGAGCAGAAAGTAGAAAAGGTGAAGAGAGAATCAAAAGCATGTCCAATAAAGGATGTTATTTCACCATGATTGGTTGGAGATTTGGAATTGATGGAATACCCCTTCACTTTCTTTAAAACAATCTATCACTGACACACTGTACTTTTTTCTATTTGTTTTTAAGACTTCCTTTGCTTCTGTTAAATACCTCTTCACACTGATCTTATTTTAAAATAAATTTTAATGCCTTTTTTTAGTGTATACTGCCATGCACAACATGATGATTAGTTTTCTGTTGCTTATTAATTATATGTTACTGAATCACACTTAATACATAATACTTCTTTGGCCTTCAAATAGTGGCATGCATTGATCTCACAACTAATATGGTTTATGTATATTTTTTATCTTAACTTTTTTTTTTTACAAATTGTTTTATCTTAATTGATTGCACTTCCAAAATCTTCAGTTTTTTTTTCATTTTTTTTCTTTGATTTTTAATTCAGTTACTTCTTTATTCTACAGCCTTTGAAATGAATTGGTTTTGCTTGGAATATTTTGATTCATTTTTATAGGGTACTCCAGACTTATAATTCAAAGGCTACGATTTTTAGATTGTTTTAGTAATTAATCTCCTATCCTATTCTCTTCAATTAGGTTTGTTGTCAATTTAGGGATTTCATTGAAATAAGGGAAACAACCTAGAAGATCAAATTCTGATTGAATTGTTCTTTGCTTTCATGAATTTTATTTTCATATTTTGTTTTGTTTCTTTTTTTTTTTTTTTTTTTGGCTTGCTATTTGGGTAATTAGAGAAGAAGAAGGGTTATTAGATAAAAAGAGAAAGGTAGTGGAATAAACACAGGCCAATAAGGGAAAAGGTTTTTACGGTGATTGTTGGACAATCGGCGTTTTACATGCCCAACAACATGGTTTTTATGCCCTAAATCGGCACACCCATAATCAAATGGCACCCACCTCAAAGAAAAGATGAATCCCCTTCATTCGGTAAAAGAAAAAACGGCAAAATAAAATCTCTTCCTCCTTCCAATTTTCAATTTGACACCCACTCTGTTTTGCTTCTTTTTTGTAGCACCTATACCCAAGGTCAGCATTTTATTACTTGATGTGTTATACTTTTTATTTTGATGCTTTCTTCCTGATTTATCATAATTCTTTTTTCTTTTTTTTTGGCAGCATCATGGGATTTAGCCCTTGAGTATGTGTAGAAAAAAACATGTTTACCATTGAATAATGGTGGGTTTTTCAATGTTGCTGCTCTGACCATCTATTATCTGAAACTTAAAATTCTAAAACCCCTTTAATGTTTGTGCTAAAAAGTCATGTTTTCCGTTTGATTATATATTTGTTTAAGGGAATGAATGAATTTATTTTTGGCAGTAAATAATTTTTTTTCTTTCACTTATTGAATTTGATTAACGCATTTTTTTTATTAAAAAATTGGGTAAATTAAAAAGCCAACATATTGCTTTAAATTATGTCATTGAATATTTAGGTATTATTTACTAAAGATTGTTGTGTGGTGTACACATTAATGTTTAGATTAGTTTGTTAATCTTTAGAAAAAGCTTTTTATTTTTATTTTTTAAAATTGTTATGTGTAATTAATCTTACATTTTTTTTTAATAAATCCAAATTAAAACATTTTCAAAACTTTGCATACATCAATAGTTTCTTTTGTAGCCTCTCTTTCTTATTATTCATTGTATTTTAAAAAATCCTTCTTTACCTATCCTTTTGTCAAAGCACAAATTTACACAGTTCTCTACCAGATACGACGGTTTGGTATTTTGCAAGAAGAGATACCAAATCATATTGAAAGGTTTAGGTTAGCCTGATTTTCCTTTTGTTTATCTTTTTTTGGGTTATGTTTTTTTTTCATTTGATGTCTTTGGGTTTGAATTAGTTTTTTCCCTACACGATATAGTCAAAATTGTTTTTGAAGTATTTGGTTTCAATTAAATTTTTTTTCTTCAACAAATTGACTTGTAAAAGTATTGTCTGTCTTATTTTTCTTACAGTTTGGAACTTCACTTTTTAATTCCATTGTACCTTTTCTTTTGTCTTGGTATTTTAAAAGTTTGTATGTTTTCAGTATAGATAAAAGTCTATGTTACAAAAAATATATAACGAAAGCAGTTGATGAAGAAGAAATTAGTATGCATGTATTTATATATATATATATATATATATATTTTTTTTTTTTTTTTTTTTTGGTGTCAATAAATGGGTAACATTTAATCAATGAGATTTGGATTTGAATTTGTAGCTGTTCCTAATTGGTAGACTCTCTTTTGAGTCCAGATTGTTTGATTCAAATTCCCAAAGTACCAAAACAAATTTTTGTTACTTGCCAAAACTTGCAAATCATCCAATCCTGTTTCTTAAGATATGTGGATTAGTTTTGCCAATTGAATAGTGCTTAATAGTATTACTATTATATTTGTATTCCAAGTGATTTTACTGACAACGTAGTACTACCTTAGTACCAAAGGTTTGCCTATTCTCCATGTCACAACTCACTACCATCTTAATTATTCTCTACATCATTTTGCATATGTGACCAAATTTACTTCTAGATGTTTTATGGATGGGATGTGTATAGGAACTAAGTTTGTATTTTGTAGAACTTGTTTTACATTGATGTTTATTAGGATTTATGTATTTTCAATATCTTTTTTTTCTTTTTATTTTTTTCACGTGTTTTTGTAGTAGCATAGAAGCAGATAAGATCATTGGTTGTTGTTCAAGAAGAGTTACTAAATTAAATTGAAAGGTCAGGATAGTATAATTTTCCCTTTGTTGCTTTTATTTTTAAATGAATGTCTTCCTCATTTGTTAATGCTTGATAGTTAAAAACAAAAAAACAAAAACAGTATATGCAGATTTTCACATATGTACTCTTTGTAACAACAACAAAAAAAAAACTATTAAAATTACTTTTGATCCTTGACAATGTTATCATAGAAATATATATATACATATATATATATATATATATATATATATATATATATATATATATATATATATAATGCAATAGTAGCATGTTAGAGATTATATATAATGCAATGGTAGCATGACAAAGAAGGCGGATGATAATGTTTAAGAAGAGAACGAAAAGAAAATGGCATGGAAGACGAAGTAATTTCTAAACTGTGTGTATTAGAAATGGTCCTACACTAGCTAGGAAAAACAGGAGAATTGTCATGGGAACAATTGGAACCATCTTCTACTAGAGTTTCATTTAGACAATGTTTGATTTAGTTGCTATAAAGGAATGGCCAATATGCATATATTATGCTATTTCTTGAGGCGCCAGATAATTAAAGCATCAATCATTGTAGGAAACAAAAAAGTCCATCAACATTTAGAAAATACAAATGACATAAACCTCTGAAAGTTTTTTATAAAATATTTTAGAATTGTTATGAAACAATGTTTATACAATTAAAGTCTAAAGCTGGTTGATTTCAACACTCAATTAAATTGTATTATGCTATTGCTAGAATTTCATTGTATTTAGAATATATATCCTAAATATCACTTTTAATTTTGATCCCTGATTACAACTAATTGTGCTCTAATGTGTTTCTTTATTACATTACAGGGAAAGTTTTTCTTAGACAATCTGACAACATTCTTAAATTTCCTGGATTAATGGTTTGCATTAGGTGAAACCCAATGTTTTTTTTTTTCCTGTATTTCTTTGTTTGTTGCTCTACATTTTACTACTGTAGTTTGATGCATTTCATGGATTAATACTACAGGATTTGAGTATCATAATATTTTAATTATTAACTATTGTTTGCCGAAGTCACCTATATTTGCTTCTACAAAAAACAGAGACAACTATAATCTCTCTTGGACCCCCATAATTTTATTTTGATAATCTTTTGGACCTATGGAACATGTTTTGAATAATAAATTATTGGAGTAAAAAAACATTATAAAAAAAAAAACTTTCTTTTTGCTTGAGTGCGTGGGTGGTAAAAGAATACAAATTTTTTAAATCTATTTCTAAAAGGTCTATTTAAAATTTTGTTGACCACCACCAAATTTCAATTTTAAATTTGGAAGTCTCTATGAAAGATTTTCTGGATTCACGTCTTCTTCTTGCAAGTAATTATTTGATTTTATATTTTTGGTATTGTCTTAATGAAAAATTGTTTATATTTTCAGTTACCATGTCTTTTGTAATAAATAAAAATATCCCGTACATTGTGCGAGTTATAAGCTAGTAAATAATAAATCTCATGACTTCTATTTGCATCAACTCTAAATCTTGAGAGAATAATGAATCTGATCATGAGGTGTAGGTTGCTTTGATATATTAGGAGTGAGATCTAAAGTCACGATCAAAATCTCAGTATGTTGGGCAACCGCATTTAATGTTGATGGAACATATATTCTCAAGATGAAATTCATAATCTCTTAATGAAGATATAAAATATTCCCTTGAGATAAGTTTAATGGGTTTGGTTATTCAGAATGTTGGGCCCAACCACTTTAGTAAGGAGTTTCTAAAGTATATATTTATAAAATTGGATTTCAAAAATATGTGATGAATAACTTAAAGGATTAAACTGGGTACTCAAGGATTAAGATGTAGTAATCTTCAAAGTGGCAGTCAACATTCATGATTTTGTATTACTACGAATATTTTAATGAAGGGTTTGCATGTATAATAAAGTCTAGGGATATAATTTATTAATAAGGCCTAGAGTGCAATTATATTCATATAGTGGTATTAAATATAATTAATGGTAACTTTGGACTTGTCAACGGTTGACAGATAAGCCCAAGGCCTATTGGAGCTAGAGACTTATTTGTTCCCTTTGGTCCCATCCTAAGCCACAAACTAAAACCCAATTGAGTAGGCCCAAAAAGCTAACTCAATTAGATAATCAATTTTTATTTAATAAGAGTTATTAAATAAAGTAACTACCAAGGGTAGTTAGCATGTACATATGATTAAAAGAAGAGAAAATAGTTTTTCTCTACAGATTTTTGGGAATACACTTTTCCAAAGGAAAATCAACGTACAAAAGAACTGATTGAGTGACCACTCATCTTGGGCACCATGTGGAATTGGGATGAAGATTGAAGGTATTCTCAAGTCTTGTTTTGAATTTCACTGCATCAAGGTACATTTTCTATTCTTTATTCTAAAATTCAAGGTTACATGTTATCTCTTATGAATGAAGTAGATTCGTATTTGTTGCTTCCGCTGTGTGTTTTGTATGAGATGGAAAACCAGATTTTCCAACACATAGTCAACCAGAGAGGAATTGAAGTGGACCCAACAAAAGTCCAGGTCATCAGGGACATGCCTACACCAAAAACCGAGAAACAAGTTCGCAGCTTCTTAGAAGGGATCAATTACATAGCCCGCTTCATAGAGCAGTTGACTTCCACGTGCGATCCCTTGTTCAAGCTTTTGAAGAAAGATACAAAGATAGAATGGATAGATGAATGCCAAGCAGCCTTTGACAGGATTAACCGGTATCTTTTGAACCCTCCAATTTTGCATGTAAGGCCAACTAGATTAACCCGATAAAAAAGAGAAGGCGTTTTACTACCTAAGTAAGAAGTTCACCAGTCGTAAGAAGTTCAAAAAGACATGTTGTGCCTTAGCATGGGCCTTATGTAAGTTACAGCAATACGTGCTCTACTTCACCACGCAGTTGATTTCCCTCATGGATCCAATCAAGTACATCTTCGAAAAGCCTGCCCTCACAGGGAAGATCTCTCGTTGGCAGATGTTGCTTTTCGAATGTGACATCATATTTGTAGTGCGAAAGGCCATCAAGGGCCAAGCCATGGCCGATTACTTGGCGGACTAGCCGCTGAATGACCCAGAGTTCTCAAAATCCCTCTTCCTGGATGAGGATGTTTTAGCAATAGAGCCAGAACCAAGCAATGTAGAACCATGGTGTTGGAAGCTTTATTTCGATGGAGTCGCCAATAGCACCAGAAATGGAGTGGGAGCAATTCTAGTATCCCCAAAGGTCCAGCAAATCCCCATTTTAGTCAAGCTAAATTTTGATTGCACCAACAACGTCACAAAGTACGAGGCGTGTATAGTAGGCCTGCAAGTTGGCTTAGAGTTCGACGCATACAATCTAACCGTTTTGGAGATTCCTTGTTGATCATCTCCCAAATAAAGGGAAAGTGGCAAGCCTAAGACACCAAGTTGATTTTGTATCAAAAATGTGACAGTCATTTAATCCTAAAGTTCCAAAACATTACCTTTGCTTATTTGCCCCAAGCACACAATCAGTTCGCAGATGCCTTAGCAACCTTGACTAGCTTGGTTAAGTTGGTAGACAGAGATCGAAGAATGCATGAATGTCAAAGTTGAGATCGATGGAAAGCCATGGTATGATGATATCATGGCTTATATCAAGAATGGTGAATACCCATTCGGAGCCACATATAGTGAAAGGAAGTTTATTAGGCGCATGGTATGCCAATTCTTCTTAAGTATGGAAGTCTTGTATAAAAGGAACCACAATACAACTTTGCTTCGATACATAGATGCTCCTGAGGCTAACCATTTGATGGAAGAGATGCATGAGGCTTGCTTGGATCCCTTGCCAGTGGACCCCTCTTGGCCCAAAAAATCATGAGAGTCGGATACTATTGGCTCACCATGGAATGTGACTGCATCAAGCATATAAGGATGTGCCACCGGTGCCAAGTCTATCAGAATAGAAAGAATGTTCCTCCCTAACCCCTGCATTCTCTAGCAGCACCATGGCCTTTTTCAGCCTAGGAATGGATGTCATCGGACCTATGATTCCAAAAGCCTTAAGTGGGCATGAGTATATCTTGGTGGCCATCAATTACACTACCAAGTGGGTGGAAGCCACTTCCTACAAAAGTGTCACCCAAGTTGTGGTGGCTTAATTCTTGAAACAGAACGTCATTTGCCACTACAGCGTATCAGGAGAGCTCATTATAGATAACAGAAAGAATCTAAATGGGAAAATTATTGAGTAACTTTCCCATCTCTCAGAATCTTATCACAGACAAAGCTATTAGAAGTTGAATAGGCTCGTTCTTGATATGAGCGGTTGAACATGATAGACAAGAAACGCATGACCGCAATGTGCCATGGACATTTGTACCAATGTCACGTGTCGAGTGAGCATTCAACAAGAAAGTTAGACCTAAAGTCTTTGAAGAAGGAGATCTAGTCTTAAAGAAGTGCAACCCGGCCATGCCTGATCATAAAGGAAAGTTTGCCTCGACCTACGTGGGCCTATACATGGTGAAGAAGGCCTTCTCCAGAGGAGCCTTAACCCTAGCCGACAAGGATGGGCATGATTTCAATATGCCCACGAATTCTAATGTTGTCATATGGAACTTTGCATGAAGGAGCCTCCAAATGCAATCCCATTTCTACATTCCTTTATAAACAAAAGCAAAGAAAAAAAAAGAGCAAAAAACAAAAAAAAAATGAAAAGGTAGATTGAAAACCCTAAAGGGCTGTTTACACAAAAGGAGAGCAAAAGAAAAAGCGCGAGAGAGCCTGCTAGATTGAAAACCCGAAAGGGCAATCTAGGAAAAAATTACGACAATTAAAATTTGTAATGATAGTCGAACTACGTGATGACCTAATCCTTCCCAGTGGAGGTATGTAGGCAACCCCTTGACCCGGTCACATTTTAAAAGAAAATCAGTCAGTTGAATCTGCTTGGGTTTGTTATCAAGATCAAGAAAGAAGGAAAAGATCCGTATAGAACAGGATGTATCCTTTGGAATTGGAGATATTGATATGCACAGACTTACATTTACCATTTTTATTTGTATGATCTTTCATTTCAAAGCATTTGCGCACATATTCATTAAACATGCCTGTTTTGTGCCTTTCTAATCCTTTCATGCATTCATCATTATGCATCCAAACACAAATCTCATAAACATAAATATCTCCTAAACATAAATATCTCCTAATAATCAATATATGCGTAAACATTTCTGTTTCCACCTTATTTCCGTTTTTAAGCATGCCCTACAAACTAGACTATGCTTTGAAAACTCAAAAGTGGGAGGCCATATGCAATTGCCTAGCAATTTACTACGGACCTTTCCATACATGGTGGAATACTAATCACATAACTCATGTGCAGAAATGAAAAGACTCCAGCAAGTCAAACACGGCCCAAATGGTCTAACACTGTCCTACATAGCACCCCGAAGCTGGTGGAAGAATCAGATCATCTAAGGAATGGGTATGAAGCAACCCTGTAGCATCAAAGCCCAGATATCTAGTAATCTCACTAAGTCGGCCATATGAGTGTCGAAGATGAACCAACTTCCTCTCCATACTGGGACTCGAGGTGCAACCTTGTCTCTCTATATCAAGCAGAATCTACAATGTGCTAATCTCAACAATGCCTCCTTCTTTTTAGCTACCTCAACCTAGAGACGAAGAAATGCCAACTGTGGCTCACTAGGCTCATCAGCCGGCCCATATTCCAAGCTTAAAGTGGAATGGATGAAGGATCCAGCCTCCAATAGCCTCAATGCTAAATCATCATCTTTGCTACTCGCTTCACCACGACTAGCTTCCACTATGGCCCTCTTCTCATTTCTCGTTTGATCCAAGATAGTAAATCTCTAAGTAAAGTCTACTAGCTCACTCTTCAAGCTCACAATTCGGGATCTCAGTTGAGTAGACTCCACCTCTATGGCTGAAGGGACCAGACTCCTCTACTCAAGCTTTGCTCTAAGGGTGACAAGCTTAACCTCATAGGTCCTCCCCATCTCATCAAAATCCTCCATAGTGGCATCACGAATCTCCTTGCAGCAAGCCCTGTCCCTCATAGCCTCTATCAAGAACACTTTTAAGTCCCTAAGAGTACTATCAACTCTAACCTCAAACTCCAATGTATAATCCCTCAATATATCAGCCAGAAGGTGAGGATCAAGAGGAGCTGGAACCAATAGGTCAACAATGAAGCATGGGTCGCTACTAGCTCTCCATTCTCTAAACTCAACAGTGGACCACTCATGATCATCCTTGGGACAAGTAGGATACTCGATAGTCGACTTGCGCTCCTTCCAAAAGCCAAAAGCGTGCTCTATCACGGCCACATCAATATCCCAGAGCCTATAATCATAAGTGATGTCAAAAAGATCACTAAGTCGAGGGACATGTTGATTACCTCTAAACTACCTTATGGACATACTTAGAAAGTACCCTGTACAACCCCAAATTCCCACCAATGGGATGCCAAGCAAACCAACACAATGGTTCCAACCCTACCACATAGTAACTCCCCACTTAACTCTCCACGTCCAGTTAATGGGGCCCAAGCCAAACAGATACAACAACTAACTAGTGGTGTCCCTAGTAAAATGAAGATCAAGGGCCACAGTGAACTTAACTCTATTCTTCCTCAAGAACCCCATGGGCTGTGCCCTAGATATCATACTCAGATGACTATAGAACCATAACTGCAACAAATGAATACAACAACCAAGCCTACCACTACCCATCTAATGACATAGAGAAAGAGACCGAATAGTCTTAGAGAGGAAAAAGGGAATAAAAGAAATGCTATGTGGCAGAGTACTCACTAAGGGTAATATTGCAAAGCTAATGGAACCCGACTGAGAAAGAAATAACACTATGCCAAAAAAGGCCACCATGAAGGCCTAGCACCTGTAGAACGCCTAATGCTCCTCCAAGTCCATAAAATCCTCTCAATAAGCAGCAAGGCGCTCAACTAGTCCAAACCGGTTGAGCAGAAAATCAAAAGGCATGCTACCTCCTAGCTCGCTTCTATATCAAGTCAACACATCAACAACGAGCCTCTTTAAGCCCAATAGCTCCACCAGCCTCTTGCGGTAACAAGATCAGATCGGTGGCTGGTAAACCTAACTAATGAGAGTAGATAGAGAAAGGAGATGATCATATTCCTCTAGAGTAGGGACCAAGTCCACCTCCCTAATGGTGATGCACCTCAAGGCGAGATCCCAATAGGTAGCAATGGCCTCTAGTATGTGCCAATCAAGAGGAGTGCGAAAGAATAAGGTGGCATCTTTAAGGAATAGCTGAATGTAAGCTCGAACCTTTGAAGAGAACGAACCCTAACATCTCTTAAGCTCCCTCTCATGAGAATTCTCCCGCTCAAGCTCCACCACAGTATTATAAGTCTTGAGCCCAAGAACAACCATGCTCAAATCTAAAAGAATCCAGTGTTTTGATGCAGATCCATGCAGAAAAGTGTAGCAAAATGGTGTTTCTAAGAGTTTTCAGTGAAGAAAAAGGGTAATAGAAGACCCTAAAAATCGCAAACCAGAATATGGAAGGTTTGGGGGGCACCCAGATTTTTATGCATGCTTCCCAAGGCTAGTGCACATTATGTGGCTGCTGCATCTTAGGACACGTGCTAGGGCTTTAGATAGCTCTAGAGTGAAGATTCCCTCGATTTTTTCACTAACAGTGGTGCGCAACAGGTTCAGCAACAAATCGATCCCTTAAGAGATTTTTTGCACAACCAAGGTTATACAAATCCAATACTGGGGCAGTTTATTTTGTGTGTCTCATCCGGAATCCCAGAATATCTTGAACCTTATTTTCAAAACTCAGCTCACCCAGTTCATGGGTCAATTTAGCCCCCATTGCTAGGACCTATAGTGGGATAGTTCCCAGGCTATTCCCAATCATTGATAACAACCCATCTAGCATGGTATGAAGGTAGCAGAAGTCATTTCCTGCATATAATTTCTCAAAGGAACCTTCCTCGAAGCACCTGTCAGTTCAATTGATAACCGAGTCAATCAATGCATTCCACCGCACAGTGAGTCCAAAATCCCGTTGAGGAAATTCATTATCATCATCAAAATCGTTAAGAAACCCATTGTGGTATAATCGTCCAACACGAGCTCAGGCCTATTTCAAGTAAGTTCATTGATCTAAAACCACACAAAACCCTACACTGGGGCAGTTTATTTTGTGCAGTTCAGTCCATCTTTTGCTAATCAATATGCTCAAGGACGGGTCCATCCTGCTAGGAACCTTTCCTCTCATGTTAAGAACCATATAAAACCTACACTGGGGTATTTCATTTCATGTGGTCTCTCCTTTTTCCATCTCCTTCAGTGGATTGATCATTATCAAATTTCATCAATAAACTCGTGGAAATACAATGCAATGTAAGTGGATATGGAAAACAGGTCAGCACAATAATGCTGTTTCTGCTGAAAATGCAATAGTGCATAAGTAAGAACAGTGGTACCACAGGCTCATCAACGCTAAAGCACTACTGGAATCATACATCCGAGCCTACCACTAGGTGATATCTAGAATCATACATATAAGGCCTACCAAGAGGTAATGTCCATACATATATTAGGAGCCTGCCAAGAGGCAATCAAGAAACATACATGTAAGGCCTACTAAGAGGCAATGTCCATACATACTGTTAGGATTAGTGCCCTTAAATCCTATTGTATAATGCTATGTATGATATTATGTATGACATTATGTATGACATGATGTATGACTTGATATTGTAATTAATAAAGTTTTTTTATTATAATCTAAAATAATGGTAACATGAATATTGGATATTATCATATAGTCCATGAGATGCATAGTATGTGATTTATGTGAAAAGTTACAGAAGATATAAATCACAAGTTCTTTGTAAAATCAAAATTATAGTTCGTAGTCGTTGATGAAATTGGGCATTTCATCTGCGAAGACTATAATATATCAGCTAAGATGATTTGTCTTGACCATAGAAGTGGAGACTTCTAGTTGATGTGTTGATATGTTTTAAGAGTTAAGACATACTGAACTGGACCGCTGTGAGATTTATTATTCTTCTAATGACTGTCAAATGAATAATAAATCTCACGACTTCTATTTACATGACTCTTAATCCTGAGAGGATAATGGACATGATCATGAAGTGCAGGTTGCTTTGATATATCAGGAGTGAGATCTAAAGTAACGATCAAAACCTCAGTATGTTAGGTAGCCACATTTAGTGTTGATGAAACATATATTCTCAAGATGGAATTCTTAGTCTCTTAACGGAGATATAAAATATTCCCTTGAGATAAGTTTAATGGGTTCAGTTATTCAGAGAGTTAGGCCTAACCACTTTGGTAAGAAGTTACTAAAGTATATATTTATGAAATTGGATTTCATAAATATATGATGAATAACTTTCAAGGATTAAACCGGGTACTCAAGGATAAGATGTAGTAATTTACAAAGTGGCAGTCTACATTCATGACATTGTATTACTACGAATATTTTATGAAGGGGTTGAATGTATAATAAAGTCTTGGGATATAATTTATAAATAAGGCCTAGAGTGCAACTATATTTATATAGTAGTATTAAATTTAGTTAATGGTAACTTTGGACTTGTCAAGAATTGACGAGCCCAAGACCCATTGGAGCTAGTGTCTTATTGGTCCCTTTTGGTCACACTCCAAGCCACATACTAAAGCCCAATTGGAAAAACCCAAAAGGCTAGCCCAATTAGATAATCAGTTATAAGGAGAGAAACATACAGAATTTTGATGTATGAAAAAGAGAGACATCATTGTGAAATGGTGTGTACGTGAGAATGAGACACTCTATCATTCTCCTTTGGAAACTGATTGAGAGACCACACTTCTTGGGCGTAAAGTGGAATTGGAGTGAAGATTAAAAGTGTTCCCAAGTACTACTAACTTTGGTTTTGATTTTCACCATACCAAGGTACGCTATCTTGTTCTTGAATTCTGAAATTTGCATAGTACATGTTAACAATTGTGAATGAAGTAGATCTGTTATTTACCGCTGCGTATGTTTTGTATGTGATGCAAACATGTATTTTCCATCACATACATCAGGAGCCCACTGAGAGGCGATATCATACATCAAGGCCCACTATGGGGATATATAATACATACCTTTGTAAAGCCTACCAAGAAGCAAAACAAAAAAATAGTCCAGGCCTACCAAGAGGCAATCTAATATATACATGTTTAGCCCACCAAGGGGCAATGTCTATAAAATACAAGAAAAATAAAACATGCTCGTGTGGGGTACATCATCATGGTACAACAATACATGGCTAGACTAAGGAGAGTCATCATCTCTAACGATATCACTTTCAAAGTGCTCGACGCTACAGCCATCGGCATCATCACCTACAGCGAGACCTGTAGAAGGACCGGCTCGATCCGCCAAAGAACCTAGGGCATATCTGGGACCTAAAATGGTGCCTGATCTAGAATAGGGCCCCGTGCCTAATCATCCAAGGGCAAAAATCCCTAACTACCGACAGGTACTGAAGGAACAGGCATATACTCTTACTCATGTCATCAATTAGGAGGATCTCTACTAGGAATATAGGGTGTAAGAGGTACAAGCATCCTATGCCCGGTCATCTCACCAATCAAAATGCCAATGTACCCACAGAGCATGCCTATCTAAACTAGGAGATGGCTCCTCTCTCTCTTTGTGGCAACAACATAGGCCTCCCTTTCTCTTTACCATTGATCCCTTTCTCGAGCTAGTGACCAAGCAATCTCCTCCTACATATACCCATCTCTACCGGTGGCCACTCCCTTAAGATCTCTCACCCTAGCTTATACGGTATCTAAATGTAACTTCAAGTGGGCCTCTGAAACCCAACGAGCGCATGCTATGCCCCCAAGCACTTTGCCACCACTCACAAGGCAATCATCGATGATAGGTCCGACCAAGGACAGTAGAAACCAGGTGACATAATCAATATTCGCCATAATGAAACCCTCGAAGGAACCTGTCTCATAGGCAGGGTCGTCTAAAATGACTTCGTGATTGGATAACTCAAGAGGTGGATCCCTAGGCATTCTAAAATTAGGATAACCTGATGGAAGGTCCTCTCAGCTAAGAAGAACTCTTAGCTCAATAAAGCCCAGAATTAGTGTCGTACGCGCAACTCAGCCATAACAGGGGTGACCTCACGCCTAGCCAACAACTACCCATCATGTTGAGTATCTAGCCCTAGGTGACATAATCCAGTGCAGTGCTGATAGTGGATAACTGTGTCAAAATAACTCTGGTGATTGTGCAGAGGGACCAGGCACATGCCCTAGGATATATCGCCAAAGACAGACCAGAATACTATGGATGCAGGGATGCAGGGCCAGGATGTGCTCATATGCCCACCATGTCAAAATCTACCAACAACCCTCGAGGCTCTGGAAGCCTTGTCATGAAGCCTACCTTAGGAAAGCAATAAAGAATCTATAAGAAAGTGACCCCCAATCATAGGCCTCTATATTAGACACTACTCTCATGGCTCCCAGCAGCCTACAAGTCAACACCGATCGATTGTTGCCGAATAGGGAACTGCAAATGAAATAGAATAGCCGCCTAAGAGAAATGTCATCCAGCTCCGCCCCCCAAGGTATGTTCATCTTCAGCCACTCCATAAGGATCTGAGGCTTATTGGTAAGCCTAAAAGACTGTCTCGTCGCCTGAGTAAGGGGATAAGGCATCCCAAAAGCTCGCTCACGACGTCAAAGTCCACAAACTAGGTCAGGACCAGATACTTACCGAATCTAAGGCCCAAGATGGCCATCTGGTCAAGGGGAAGTACTGCATACTCCCTACAACTCAAATGAAAGGTGCCAGTCTCCGTGTGGAACCACTACACCAAAGTCTCCGCTATTGCATGCCTCATGGAATAGGATGGAGTCCTCAGGAAGTCCTCGAAGCCCTACCCAATCAAAAATACGTTGTAGCACGCATTAGTCCTAGAGTCAAGCAAGCAGATAAGGAATGAAGACTAGGCTCCCTAACCGTGAATCCTGTCAGTAGCCTGCACTCAAAATCAAAAAAACCTACCAGTTAGCATGAATATCTACACATCCAGAATTGACAAGTGGAAGTGAAAAAGGAACATACGTGACTCTTCCGAGCCTAAATGGATGGATGCCTCTTTAGACCATGCTGAAGATAGGTATCAACTATGCTATCACCAACCTCTCCAGTGTAAGCCTCGAGGTGAAAATCTCGGCCTACAACTACTGCATCTGAAAGCACTTGGACCCAGCCAGGCCATGTCATCGGTCTCTAAATTCGCACATCCAGATCGAACATAAGCTCATCCTTTTACTCCACGCCCCTTAGGGCCTCTCCCTTCTCAATTTGAGGATACTGCAAAGCACTACCAGCTGAAGTAGTACGGGACTGGGATGAAGCACTGGTCATTTATACCAAGCGTCGACCCCTGGTACAATGTGTAATAGGCACACCACCAAAGGGTGCAATGTCATCACCCCTTCAATCAAAGTGACTCTAAAGAATCCGAGCCACCTACTCACTAACTGAAATGGTGTCATCGTCGTTGCTAGATGAATCCCCTCAATATGGAACAATGGCGAGAGCCTTCCTGTGATCTTTGCTGGATCTCACCTATCGAGACATAATCTACAAAAGCAAACTCAGATTTAATCAAATGGCAATGTAAGCAAATAGGTAACTATATCTAATCATACTACCTAACACGTATCATGTAGGTTCATACCAAGAAGTCATGTTACCTAAAATGTCAAAGTTTCCAAACTACAACTCTTCGAGATTCAGATTCGGCCACGAGTGTTCATCTCACCGAGAGTTCAATTCGGCCACGAGTGTTCATCTCACCGAGAGTTCGATTCGGCCATGACCATTTAATCCTATGCCCTTTTTGAGATTTAGATTTGACCATGACCGTTCATCCCATTGGGATTTCAATTCAGCCATGGCCATCTAATCATTTGCCCTCTTCGAAATTCAGATTTGACCACGCCCGTTCATCTTTTCGGGATTTCGTTTCGGCCACGACTGTCTAATCCTATGCTCCCATCAGGATTTCAATTTGGCCATAACCATCTAATCCTATGTCCTCTTCGAGATTCAGATTCGGCCATGCCCGTTCATCTTACTAGGATTTCAATTCGACCACGACCGTTTAATCCTATGCCCTCTTCAAGATTCAAATTTGGCCACATCTGTTCATCTCACTAGGATTTCAATTTAGCCACGACCATCTAATCCTATGCCATCTTATCAGGATTTTGATTCGGCCACGACCATCTAATCCTATGTTCTCGAAGTAACTTACCCCTCAAAGTTACGTTATTGTTATGACTACCAGATCTCAAGGTTCCCAGTCACTATGCTTTTTCTCTTATGTGTACTTTGCATTTTATATTGGCATCCATGGCAAAATTTTCATATTCATCTATGTGGCCTAAAAATTAAGTTTTCCTCACACGAACAAGTGTAAACATAATTATGCATGTACGCAGTTGATGTATATATATAGATATGAATGTGCACTTTTGTGCCTATGTGTATGTACATGTGAAACCATACAAGTATGATTATCTGAATACCCAACGTGTAAACAAAATTTTTTCCAACAGCATCATGGCATAAATAACAAAAAAAAAACATGTATATGCAAAATACCAAAAATAAAATAAGATCTAGCATGCTTTCCTAGTTGCATTGCTACTAACATATTTGTAGGAAAGAGAGAGAGAGAGAGAGATGGAGTTTTTACTGAGTACCAAGAAGCCGAACCAGAAGAAATATTTTATAGACAAGCTATAGCAACTCAACCTTATCAGGGTAAGAACGGTCTCGACCCATGAATAGCACAATTTCCACACACAATTTTGGGGCAAAAAAATGCAGAATTACGTTCTTTATCCAATGCCTCTCACTACACTCGAGATATCAAATAAATAAGGGACAGCTGTAGATACCATATTTTTTTCGCCCTCGATTTGCATGCTGGACCCTAAAAATTCCAAAAATATTATATTTTCTCCATGGGGCCACGAAAACATCTAGATTGATGTGGTGCAACTCGTTTGGGCATCGAAGCACTCGAAGTGCCTTTTCGATCAAATTGAACGAAACGCCCCTAGTCAACCCTAGGTTGACCAAAGTCAAACAAGGTCAAATTCCTCCCAAAACAACATTTTTCATGCTTTTACATCAAACTCAAGCCTCAAGGAGATTTTTGTCAAGTTTGAGCCAACGTTCTCCCTAGGGCACCAAAAACCCTAATTTTGATCAGACCATCTGAATGGATTAGGACCAGTGTCATTGTGAAGATTATCAAATTCTCTTTCTAATGACTATTCATGGGTTGAAATCGGAGTCAAAATGTTTGAGATATCCAAAAAACTATGCAAAGCACATCAGCATGCTTCCTATGGCCATAACATTTTATCTGAATGTCGGATTTTCAATTTCTTCAGTGTTTTGAAAACTAGACATCTAGTGCTTTCCATGGACACCAAGATCAGCCCAATCCAAGTCTAGAAAGGACACCAAATATGCGTCCAAAACTGGATGATAAAAAGCTAGAACTGCTAATGTCAGCAGGGGTGGCCGGCGGCCCATGTATGGCCACCGGCGGTGGGCTTCAGGAACCCGAAGGGTCATATTTGGGCTATAAATACCCTCAAACCCCTCATTTTGCAAAAAAAAAAGAGGATTTTGGGCAGATTCTCTCTCTTTTCCTCTCTAGTTTCTCTCCTAAACACACCCAAACACCTTTGCTTGTTCTCTTTTCCCCAAAATCACAAGGTAGTGTTATTGCACTCAATCTTCCTCTCCTTGGTTCCATACCTTGGATTTGAGGATTAAGGGTGTGGATGTAGCTTTCTAACTACAATCCACACCCTTTTTTTTATAGCTTTTTCTTGCTCAATAATATGCTTTATTTCTTTTCCTAGCATGTTCTCACTTTATTTTTCTTCCTATCATGTTTTATGGTTTTTCTAGCACATTTCCTTGCTTTTTGCCAAAATTAATTGCTTTGATGTTGTTGGCCTAGCCTTCTTGGGCTAGGATATGTCTAAATTCCATGCTTTTGCTTAGATCAACATACCTATGCTTTCTATGCTATGTTTATGCTTAGATTTACATGCCTATGCTTTCTATACCATATTTCTACTTAGATCTATATGCCTATACTTTCTATGCCATGCTTTTGCTTAGATCTACATGTCTATGTTTAGATCTTCATGTTTATGCATAGATCTACGTGCCTATGTTTAGATCTATGTCTCTTTGGGCCCCGCGTCATGCCTATGCTTAGATCTATGTGTTTATGTGCTGCATGCCATGTTTGTGTACTTAGATCTATATGTTGGTTGCTTATATCATGTGCTTCTACAACACTTTTGTCCCTTGATATTTCCTTTTTCTTGTGTTTTGGCCCTTATTGTTGGGGTGTAGATCTAGATCTCGAGGTCTAGGTCTGCATCCACATGTCTAGGCCTTTATCAAAGGGTTTGGATCATTTCCCTATATGCATATGTATGTTTGCTTTCTTGCTCATATGCTTTATCTCCATGTTTGCCTGTTTAGATCTAGGCTTTCCCATGCTTTATCCCCCCCCCCCCGGTTGGCTTGTTCTTGTGTGGTTACATCCATCCACCTCGTGGCTAATTGGGGTGTAACCACTTGTGAGACACATCCCCGCGATGCCGGTTTGCTCAATGCATACCCTTTTTCTATCCTATGCAATGTTGCTTGCTATGCTTGCTTTGCACCACCCGTTTGGCTTTCTTTGCTTCTATGCCTTATTTTTGCACACTTGCCTACATGTTCATGCATGATTCTTTGCTTGCTTGTGCCATCCATACTCCAATCCAATGGAACTATGGACACTCGATCCAAACCTACATTTGTCCTCCTAAGACACATTCTTTTGTTTGATAACATGTTTGTTTGCCTCTTTGTGTGCTTAACATGTTTGTTTACCCCAGCTTAGTACCTTTTGATAGCTTGTCTTTTAGCATGTTTTCCGTCTATTTGTTTCTTTGCTTGTCTGCTAGCTTGTTTCTTTTTTCATTGCATGTACACGCATGGAACATGGATGGTTGGAGCAAGGGCGTAACCTCCTAGGCACAAGCAAAAAGGGTGAGGATGCAAGCAAGAAGATGCAAGCCCACAAAGGGCGATGTTTAGTAGATTAGGAGGCCTAGCCCCTCTGAGTGGTTTTCTTTTTCTCCCTCTCTCTTTTAGCCTCTTCTCTAGAGCATGCATTAGGGTCCCCCTCCATGTACCCATTTTACTTTCCTGCTTTTTGCTTGGGCTGCGTTCTCTGTGTATGGCAATGTTTGTTTTATATTTCCTGTACCTTGTTAGGCCATACCCTTGGAACATTGGTAATGTCTAATTTACTTTCTAGCTTTGTATGGCTGCATTGTGCATAATGTATGTATATCTATATCTGCTTCTGTATGAGTGACTGTGCACTTTGTATGATGCACTCTCATGTCTACGTGAGTGACCCTCTCTAGTCATGAGATCTCTTAACCTTGTACTGTGAGTATGTGCTGAAGGCAATTTCCGTAGGTGCATATTCATGCTATATTGTATGCACGATCATCGTGGTGTGATTGTTCCGATCCATTTCACCCAGTGACACTGATTTCCCCATGTATGTGACATGCACCAACACACTTGATACTTTGAAGGGTTCCAGCTTGTCTTAGTACAAGCATGTTGATACATGCCATACACACAGATGCAAAACCCTGCCAATGCGCCATAATGCACGAAACGCAAGACTTTGCCAAATTTTTGTCGTGAAAATGAGGCACCCTATTTCTATATTCTCACATTGAAAGCTTGGTAAGAATAGCATTTTGTGTGCTATGATGCACCTGAGGCGAAGCGCTACCGAATTTTCGCCACAAAAATAAGGCGAAATGCTGTTAGATTTTCACCATGGAAATTTGGCATTGATTCCAAAATGCACTGAGAAAGCATCAACTGGGACCATACCCCTTCCAAAATCAAACCTCAATGCCCAACATGCTTAAAGCCCCGTAAGCTAATGCCAATAGCTTGTTTTCAATTGCCAAAGTCTAAAAGTTTCGATTTTTGCAAAACAAAGGACTGTCCTTGGACAAGCACTGTGGGGTGCCTAACACCTTCCCCACACGTAACCAAAATTCTAAACTCAAGAATCAAGATTTTTTATCCATCCATATTAGATTTGGAAACACGACCTTTTTCTTAGCCTAGGATCGATAATAAAATCAAATAGAGTCAAGTGACCAATCACACCATAGAAAAACCCAATGATTGGTGGAAACTTCACTTGCCCTTAGTAATTCCTTAAAAATTGACTCAAATTCCAATCACACACCCAAAGGTAACGACCCTCCTTCACACAAGCACCCATAAAGGCTCCTAGAGGAAACCCTCCGTGCAAACATTGCTGCAATGGGTGGTCGAACAACCACATGGCGTCAACATAGGGCTCATATAGTGATGGAGTAGGGATCTTTCCAATAGTGCCCTTAATTGGTCAACTATAACACATACAGTATAATTTGTATGCTACGGTGGAGCTCCCACTTAGCTGGGCTTATCACACTTAAACATCATGCAAATCATAAGTCCAATTACCACAAAAGCAATCAACTTGAGTATCTCGGCATAGTTACACATCAAGCTCTTGTCCAAGATCTCACATTCAGCTTTATTCAAGTTTCATGAAGTTGTGGATACACTTCAAGTGCGACTCCCATAAGTATTATCTTAGCCTAGCTAAGGCGACATTCATAATATTATCTCACATACCTCCTTAAGTGTCAAGATGATCACTTACTTGATTTATAGAAAATTAAAGTGATCACTACATCTCATCCTACTCACTACTAAAGCACTAGGGTGATCATCCATGTGAATAGACTGATCTAAGCCTGGTTACATATTCTTAAATAATGTGTGCTCAGTATGCAATATCAATCACATAAAAAGATGAATCAAAATGAATAACATCATTATTGCATAAAGTATGAATAAACATAAATGTCCATAAGGTATCCAAAAACATATCAAATCCTACAAAGTCCCAAACTCCTAACATGAGCCTGAAAAGCATCTCCAACAATGGCTTTAGTAAGTGGATCAGCGACCATCCTATTAGTGAAGATATGTTGGAGGATTACCTTTCCTTGTGTAATAGCAAGATGAATATACTTATAATGAGTCTGTATGTGTCTGCTTTTTCCATAGTAGTTAGGATCTTTGAAATAAGCCAAGGCTGCCATACTATCACAATACATCTTTACAGCTTCATCTGCAATTTTTTCACTTCTTTCTTGGTCAGACTTGCATGGCTTCAGTACTCAATCTTGAACACTTGTTTCTTGAAGTATTAAACCCATCCTAGATCTACCTAATTACAAGTAAAATGTATTTTGTCAAAGGATTATCCAATTACATAAAATATGTCATAACAAATAATTCTAATGAATTTGAAATAAAATTAATAAACAATTAGAAAAGAAAATTGAACCTATAGAACTGATTTTTGAAACTCTTAATCTGGGCAATGATGAGAATCCACGCTTAATTAAAATTGGCTTAACCCTAAATGGGTATGAAAGAATAGATCTCAAAAAACATCTCACAGAGTTCTAAGAACTGTTTGCATGGTCTTCTGAAGATATGACTAGAATTGATCCCGAAATAGCACAACATCACATTGATACTCGTTCTCACATGGTGCCTGTCAACTAGAAGTTGAGATGTATAAGGACCAAATGGCTCATTAATGTGGGCACAAGCGCCCGTGATGGGCTTTTGGGTTTCCCCCAAATCTGTGGGAAGTACGCCTTGCCTAGGGTGGACCATGGCAAAGTGTGTAAAAGGAGTCGCCACCTAGATTAGGTCTAGGAACCATAAATATAATGCCCTTATGGAATGACTATTTTTTACCAGAACACATGTTTGAAGTTTAGGTATAGGGATGGGAAGGTGTTAGGCACCTAATGCCACCTAACCCATAGGTCGGTCTCCACTTATTGTGTTCCAAATCCTAATCCCATCAAAGGGTCCTCTAATATGTTATTCTAAACTCACACACATTAACATGCATCTAACATCCAAACATGGCATATGTTCCACACTCATCCATTGCATAAAACCCTACCATTCATCTAGCAATATATATTCAAGGGCAGCAAGCACATCCAAGGCAATAGCATTAACAAGGCATTTAATCAAGCATATTGATCATGTTCATCAATCAAGAAAGTTCAACATGTTTATCAACCATATCATGCTCACCAACCAAATCATGCTCACCAACCAAATCAAATGCATGTTCATGTAATTATGCATGACTTACTCACTTACCTTGTTGCACCATAACACCTTAGCACCTATGCATTAATGCATGTTCAAGTTCTCATGAATGTTCATCTAGTTCACCAAAGAATAAACCCTAATCATTAATCTATCAAACCAAGCATGTGAAACAGGTTATTCTACTCACCCTAATGCTAAGCATGTGAAAACTAAACTCAACAAGACCCATGTGATTAGAACTAATCAAAACAAACAAAATAGCAAGAACTCTAAATCTGCGTTTCTGGGCACGAGTATACGTGCACATCCCAACTAAATGCGCACACATACTTCGAGTATGAGTACACATGCTTCGAGTATGTGTACGCATGCATAGAGCATGCGCACGCATACACGCCCAGAAGCACAATTTCAGAACAACAAACAAAAAAGCAATTTAACAAGCCCTAGCATAATTCTAATACAAAACTAAACAACCTAAACTAACAACAAAGATATCAAAAATAAATAAAACAAAAATTATTCTTAAACATGCATTGGATCTAACAACAAACAAGAGTAACACTTAAAACATCAAAACATATTCATCAATATATCTAATCATTCAACTCTCCAATCAAAATATGGTGAGACACAACAAATTAAATCATATTCCTAAGCTTGTATAACAAATAAATCAATTAAGAACAACGAGAACATAAGTTATTTACAAATTAAGGAAGAGCCATGAAGAGAGACTTACCTTGCTTATGGAACAAAACTTGGTTGATATTTAACCAGCCCCTCAGTGCCTACACATCAAGATCAAATGATAATCAAGGGAATCAAAGGATTCAATAGTTCATAGGTAATCACAACTCAAAATAAAAAGATGTTCTTGAAAAGATCATTTGAAAAAGGTTTTTGATTTAGATTAGAAAGTAGTTTTTGCCTTAATGAGTAGTAGAGGGAGTTTTTAAAGAACCAAAAAATGTGCACAATGATTGATGTGCAGACAATTTTGAGAAAGAAGGAGTTTTAGAAGAGTTCTAGTGAAAAAAAGTCTCTCTCTAGCTAGGGTTTGAGTTTGGAGGCATAAGGTTGTATATATATGTTTAAACTAGGGTTTTCAGACTCATTTAGAGGGTTTTGGACGTTCCAAAGGGTCTAGGGGCCAGGTCCCATCAAAAAGGGAGGCTTCTGGGCCTCTAGAAAGCAATGTGTACACACATGGTCGGGGCATGTGCATGTATGCATGATTCATGTGTACGCATGTGTCCCCAAAACCCTAATCTAACAACTCTGATGGCCCAACTTCAAACGGTCAAAACTTACTCAATTTAAGTCCTAATTAGGCAAAATATGTGTTCAAATTAACTCCCAAGATGTCTACTTTCCAATAAAACAAACCTCACTCAAAAATTCATTGTAGAGAAAAGGTCATTTTTCAGCATCGTTTTCAAACAATCAAAATAGCTTCAATTATCTTTTATAGACATGTAAAGCTCATCATTGGGAATGGGGACTATAATTTATTAACCAATTACAAAATGAGATGTCTACACTTAAGATCAAGGAAGAAGTCATAAAACAGTTGAAAGTAGGGTTCATCAAACCCGTGCACCAAGCCGAATGGATAGCCAATGTAGTGTTTGTACCCAAGAAGGATGGGAAAGTGAGAATGTGTGTAGATTTTAGATATCAAAACAAGGAATTTCCTAAGGATGATATCCCTTTACCTCACACAAACGTCATGGTAGATAATACCGCTAGTAGTGCCTTAATGTCTTTCTTGGATGGTTTTTCAGGACATAACCCAATCAAGTTGGCTCCTAAGGACATGACCAAGACTACCATCACCACAGAATAGGGGATCTACTGTTACATAGTAATCCCATTTGGGCTCAAGAACTGGGGTTCGACCTACCAAAGAATGGCTACAACCTATTACATGACATGATGCACAACAATGTAGAAGTATGTGTTGATGATATGATCATGAAGTCCAAAGATAGAGGCGGCCACATCACCAACTTGAGAAAATTCTTTGAAAGGATCAAGGAGTATAGACTGAGACTGAACCCACAAAAGTGCACCTTCAGAGTAATTGTAGAAAAATTGCTAGGCTTCCTAGTGAGTAATAAAGGGATAGAGGTTGACCCATCAAAGATCAAAGCCATATTGGACATGCTCAAGGGTATCTTACACAGAGGTTCCCATCCCCAAGTGTGAATGACACTGGGTAAAGCAGTATCGAAAAAATCTGATAGAATCACGTGGCGCTCTGGATGAATGCCACATTTAGAAAAGTTCTCCAAGAAGTCCTCATGGGCCTTCTCATCATAGAATCTAGCGTGAGTATGAGTAGAATCAGAAGATGATGTCCTGGAACAAAGAGGGTTTCGAGATGGAGTGGATTTGCGCTTGGGTGCCATGCGCAGACTATCCGAAGAGAGAGAGGGAGAAGAAAAGGAAACAGAAACACAATCACAACCCAGAATAGATGGATATAAAAGAAAGGGTATGTATGCATGAAAAATGCATGAACATGTGACGTGCAAAAAAAATTGCATCATGGGTTCAACCTAATCCAAACCTATTAGCACACAAAGTTTTCAACAAACAAACACACATCTAAATGCATGAAACATTACGAAAATGCAAATAGAATGCAATGCATGATCATATAGCATCAAATAAACAACACCCAACCCAAAAATTTCATAGAAAACTCAACAATTTTCAAAAACCCCAAAAATTTCACAAAACCCCAAAAACCTAGGTCTAATGCATGAAATGCATGAAGAATGAAAGATTAAGGACCCTTACTAGAGAAGAAAAGCAAGATCTAGGCCGAAATCCAAGTGGGTAAGGAGTTTGGAGTGAGGGAAGAGTGTTTGGATGGAGAGAAAAGAATTTCTGTCAAGAGAAAAACAAAGAAAAATGAAATCTGATTTCGCGCTAACCCTTAGATAGAAATCGCATCTCGATGGATCGAGGATCTGTCGAGCACTAAATCTCGACAGATACGAATCTGTCGAGCACTAAATCTTGACAGATACGAATCTGTCGAGGTGTTATCGAGAATCTGTCAATGCCAAAATCACCTCGATGGATTAAGATTCTAACGAGAATCTTTCGGCCAGACAGAAACTTTCTTGATGGATTGAGAATCTATTGAGAAGCCATCAAGACAAATTCCAAATAGCTCGATGGATCGAATATGCGATAAGATCTATCGAGAAAACAAGTCCAAAAGGCTCGATAGATAAAAAGCTGTCGAGGATCTGTCAAGAAGCTGTCAAGCTTGATAAAAAGCAGTTTTTCAAGGAGAGGGAAAACATGTAGAGATGAATGCAAATAAACAAGCTACTCAACCAAAGATCCAATCAACATGTAAGCTTTCAAAAACATCTCTCAACAAGAAAATGCAAAGCATTCATGGTCCCAAACACACACACACACACACACACACACACACTAAACAAGTCTAACCAATTTTATATTTCAAAAACAAGTCAAGACAGTTTAGTGAGTATACATTAAAACATGTATTCCTTGTGATGACCAAATCACATTGTACCTATACATGTATCAAAAGTAGCAAAGAATTTTTTCGTGTTGTGTGTGAATACCATAGCAAGATTGCACAAGTTTCTCATGTTGTGACAATTTAAGATATGAGAGAATCAAATACGCTCACACACAATCATAACTACTTAACGGGGACTATTACCTTTGAGTTACAACCTATAACTCCCACATCTCCTAGAAACACGCTTGCAACCATATTTAAAAGCATTTTGATTCTTTTTGCTTTTGTATTTCTTTTCATATTTTCTTTTTGAACATATCAGGCATGGGCATATATAAATAGAGAGAAGAAATACCCAATTATGTAAGCCAAAAACATCACAATTTTGCTATGATAAAGCACATAGATGTTATACATGATTGGAGGGCTTTAGTGGTGAGATAGTTATTTATACATTTCTCTTGGGATTTTTTAGTCCTTTCCATAAAAAAGAGTTATATGAGTATTAAGTGTAAAAGAGACAAACTTAATCGTACTCATCACAAACACGAGCCACAAACCTCACTTGCTTAGTTATGCATTGAGATGCTCATCTAAGCTACAAGAGATACAAAGTTTAGAAGACTTTTTTTCAATGGCCATCCAAAGTACACAAGTACCAATGTACACAAAACACACACTTTTTTTGTATTTTTTTTAATTTTTTCAATTTTTTATTTTTACGAAAAATAAAATAAAGCAAAACTGAAAAGAAACAAACAAAAACATGTTAAACAAAGCAAAGCATAAAACTGGACTAACTCAAACACTGGAAAGTAAAACACACAAGTAATGCTTAACCCTAAAAAGGGGGGAGAGGGGGAATAAATGACTAAATCACTTAAAGCCTTTTTCCTTCCAAACTTTAATTTTGGAGGAAGAACCTTTCCTTTGTGTGAACCCTTGAACCGGAGGTGAGGTGGAAGAATTGAAACCGTTTAAGTTCAAAAGGAACATGAGAGCCTTTGGAAGATCTCCAAGAGGAGCCAGAGAGGATAGAAACTGATTTTGGATTCCAGACGAGAGCATGCTATTGCTTTGTTGAGTGGCTAACCACTTGTAGCAATTTGGACGAGTATGCCCTAAAGCTCCATAATGATGACAGAGATGCTCCTGGCCTTCAGTGACATGCTCATTCCCTTGCTTCCTTTACTGAGTCTAGTCAAACCTAATTCATAGGTTTGCAAGTTGCCAACTAGCTCCGTTAAAGGAATAGAATCAATATCCTTTGATTCTTCAATGGCGGTGATCTTGGTATGAAATCTCTCGGGTAAAGACCTTGGCACCTTTTTACAACCTTGGGTTCAGGAATGGTTTCCCCAAGATTAAAGGTTGAGTTGACTATGTCCTTTAGCTTGGCATAGAACTCATCAAATGACTCATCCTTTTCCACCTTAATCTCTTTAAAACTTGCCGATAAGCCTTTGAAGCTTTGAATCATTGACAGCCTTAGTCCCTTCGTAGGTTGTCTGGAGGATGGTCCATGCTTCCTTAGTCGTTTCAGTAAAGGATATTTTCTTGAACTCCTCATTGGTGACCGCACTGAATAAAGCATTCAATGATCTGCTGTTGAAGTTTGCCGCTTTGATCTTGGCATCATCCCAATTAGTTGGCTTAGTCCAGCCAATCTCCACAACTTACCACACTTTCTCATCTAAAGACTGCAAGAAAGCTCTTATGCGTACTTTCCAGTATGCATAGTTAGTGTCATCAAATAAAGGAGGTATAATAAGAGATTGTCATCTATCCATGACAAATAGGGGTCTATGGATCACACAGCAAAGATTAACCCTAATCAAAGTGTGCTCTCTCTGATACCACTTGATAGGCCAAAAATGTATTGACCCCTTTGGTAACTTAATCAATTAATTTAGCCAAGTAAAATTAATTAGATTCAATTACATGCAATAAGCGTGGTAGCACAAAAAAATCACCAACTAAGTTAAATGTAGCGGAAAATAAATTTGACACAGGTGATTTGTTTACGAATGGGGAAAACCACCGAGACAAAACCCCATCGGGTGAATTTAAGATCACCACTCCTGAGAATCAACTATTATCAAAAAAAGCGATTACAAGTAAAGGAATCTCAGCACCTTATACCAACCTACAGTTGAACCTTTACCCCAATACCTAATTGGACTTGTAATGTAGTGACAATCTCTCCTTTCAATGCACGGCTCCCAGTACATGACTAACCAATCAATGCATGGATCTAAGTACGTGACTAACACACCAACTTGAGGAAGTTTTTGGCTGCAAATTTCTTCAATTCATCCAAACGATGAAGATCAAGAAGCTCCTTGGTTACGATACCCTTGGCCCAAAGACACAGTAGCTTCTTCAAAGAATATGATGAACTAGGTCAACTTTTGTCTCCGGTCACACAGTGCATGTAGGGATGCTCTGATTCCTTATGTGACAACCTTTAAAATAATACTTATAAATGTCTAGGGTTGTGAGAAAAGAAACCCTACACAAATACACTTGGATATGCATGAAATCAGATCTGGAAATCAAAATTCTCAATAGATACTATTTATGTCAAGCAGCTGTCGAGATTCGTCATTAAATCTCGATAGATATGAATCTGTCGAGATATCTATCAAGCTTTAATGAACAACACTTCTTCACTTGTTTCTTGGACAGTTTTGCATGGCTTCAATACTAGACTTAAACTCTTGTTCCTTAAAGTACTAAACTCATCCTAGATCTACCAAATTACAAGTAAAGTGTGTTTTGTCAAAGGATTAGCCAATTTACATAACATATGCTCTAACAAGTTCCACATATGTCCTAACACCCCTTATGACTCGGGCCCCCGTTCCCTAATGATGCAAAAATAATAATGCCCAAGGTTAATTTAGGGCACAATCAGATTACAAATTGACTTGAGAAGTGTTAAAATGGAAAATATAACTTTTTATGAACAAATAAATCTATTTTTAGAAAATATAAGGCCAAGAAAGCCTTAGGCCTGCGTACACAGGTCTGATTCATGCGTACGCAGGCACAGACCTGTGCATGCAATTAGGGATTCAGAAACCTATGAAAGCAAGTTTTTTGCATTGTTATTAAGGTTTGGAACGGATCCCACATCGTTTGGGAGCCATTCCAAACCCTTATTTTCTCTCTATATAAAACCATACATGGCACCTTTTCAAAACACACAAAAAATCCTAAGGGAAAAAACCTAAGATTCACTAAAAACAGTGGATCAAAGAGGGCGTTTTTCACAAAACATCCTCAAGTCAATTTTATTGTTATTGGGACCTTTTTTGGTCTTGATCCTTGAGTTTTGAAGTTTACTAATCATTTTTGTTTGATTGTGAATAGATTTGACTGGAAGGAACGATCAAAATCAAGCTAAAAAGCTTTCATTTTTGAGGTATACATTCTAACCTCCTTTCTTCATTTCTTCCTTTATTCTTGTTTTTTAATTTTGTTTCTTTGTTTCTTTTATGTTATAACATGTTTTTTTAGTCTAGGTTTTCTTTACTTTATAAGTTTAAGCATTTTAATTTGCTAGATTTGTTGTTTTAGATTCTGCTCTGTTTTCGTGTTCATGGGTTAGGGTTTAGAGCGTGTCTGCGTGCGCATGCTCCTACATGCGTACATAGACTTAAAGTATATGTACGCATACAATTGGCCTACGTATGCAAGCCTATGTATGTGCACACATACTCATGCCCAAAAAACCTAATTCAAGTTTTTTGCTTCTGTTTCTTTGTTTCTTTCATGTGATTTGCCTCTGTTTTGTTTCTTTCTTATGCCTTTCAATCAATCTTCCATTTTTTATTTGTTTGTTTATCCTTAACATGATTAGATTAGGGTTTTTTCTTATGTTTCTCGCTTAATGCCATAAAAATGCATTCACATGTCCATTCATTGATGCCATAGGTGCTGAGAGGCAGTAAGGTGAGTAAGGTAAGTCAAGCATTCACATAAGCATGCATTTCCTTGTTATAAGAGCTTTATCTTCCTTTGTTGAACATGTACATGCAAGTCTATATGCCATTGCTTTGAATGATAATATGATTTGTTTGATGTCTACGTTTCTGCCTTGATTTGATATAGACATGCTTCTACCTTGGATACCATGTATGATAGATGTATGCTAGGCTTGATGTGATTTGCCTTGATAGATGTATGCTAGGGTTGGTTGATGAGCATGATAGATGAATGTTAGTTCTTGGGATGAAATGTCATGTTGTATGCTTAGATGTATGTTAGTGTGTGTGTGCGTGTGTGTGTGTGTGTTAAGATGCGATGTTGAATGTGTCTTTAATAGAATTAACATGTAGGACACAATGAGTGGAAGCCGACCTACAAGTCGGGTGGTTTTGGGTGCCTAACACTTTTTCAAGACTGTACCTAAACTCCGAACTCATACTCTGGTAGTAAGACTAGTTCTTCCACGTAAAGGCACTATAGTCATGGTTCCTAGACCATAAAACTATGTGGCAACTACTTGTGTTTTCTCCACCCCAGTCCACTCGGCTGAGGTGTACTCCCCAAACCAAGCATTGCACCCACAACATCGTATTTGAATTGCCATCTTTATTGAAAGTGAAACAACATTGATTCAAAGGAACATGACTCAACGACATAACATATGGAAATACTCAACAACACAATAAGGGAAAGACTCAACAACACAATATTGAGAAAGACGCAAATAGACTTGACAAATTGAAGACACGACAATTGAAAAAGAGTCAACAGAATTGGAATGGCTCATCCTCTAGCAAAGGTGTTCACATGGATCAAATCTCTTAAGCACATCCCCTTATTCATTCTTTCTTGTTTCTCACTCACCCATTTCTTGAGGTTGTGGCTTGGCGATCACCGCTTGATCTATCAAATCTTGAACTTCATGCTTCAACCTTAGGCAACTATTTGTCTTGTGTCCTATCCTTTGTGGAAGGCACAGTGATCATTTCTATTCCAATTTGACGGGATTGGATTTGGAAGAAAAGTAAGATCAAGTGGCTTGAGGTGCCCCCCCTTAGTCAAGACTAATAATACTTCTGATAAAGGCATTTGAAGATCATCAAACACCCTCCTTTTTGGTCGAGCAAAAACAACATTCACATTTATGAGAGCACCACCCTTTTCTCCTTTGTTGAACACTTTCTTGGCTTGAAACTTGACTTCACTTAGGTCCAATTGTCCAGTATTAATGGCATCTTCAATTCTCGTACCATAATCACATAATTCCACAAAGGAATTAATAGGCAATGATGGAAGCCTATTATTGTATGCTGGAAGCAAGGTCTTGATGATCATGTTAATCTGGTCCTTTTCATTAGGGCTATTAACCATCCTTGAAACTTTGTTCTTCCACCTTATCATGTACTCAGAAAATGTCTCGTTGAACCCTTGCTTAGTAGTCTCCAAGTCTCTCAAATTCACATCAATCATGGTGTTGAAAATGAATTGGTCCACAAACAATTCCACTAGCTCATTCCACACCTTAGTCTTGCTTGGATCCAAGTTGTAGTATAGAGGCATTTCCCTTGAGAGACATAAGGAAGGCACACAAAGCTTGCTTCTCATCCAATCCCTTCATTCCAATTAAGCTCAAATATTGTCGAATATATTGCCTTGGATCACCACTTCCATCAAACTTTTTAGTATTAGAAATCTTGAACTTGGGAGGCAATGGCACCAATGGGGTTAAGCCCAATCCACCAATAGTATACAAGAAGTCATCCATCCTTTGGGCCTTACGAAAGGCTTGTGCATCTTTTCCTTCATCATGGCAGTCTCAACAGTTATCTTGTTTATCTTCCCATTCTTGTCATGATTAACTTCATCTTCCTCACCATCCTTATCTTGTGGGGTTTCTTCCTTCTTCCAAACAACCTAGGTGATTCCCCATTTATGCTAGCATTTCTCCTTGCTTAGCCAACATTTGGGTAATCTTCTCAATTGCCTCAGTAGTAGCTCCAGCCATGTCTTCTAGTACAATAGTGTCAACTTCCTTTAGGCGACTAGGGGTAGGTAATCGAAACCAAGTGAGCTTAGGAAGTTCTTTTGAGTAAGGAGTATTATTGTGCCTGAAATAAAATTTGATCAAATAAATATGTGTTCCCAATGTCTTTTAAAGTTTTGGACCCAACGTCTTAATTAATTTTTCTTGCTTGCATCAAAATGTGGACTACATGTATGCCTCATTCGTATTCTAAGTCTTGTATCATTTCATTATCTTGGACTTAGAAAAAGAATGAGTAAAAACATTTTCCAAAATATGATGGGCTTGCATTATAAATTGGGCAATGATCTTTGTGTTTAAATTGTTTAATGAGACCATTTTCATAAGGTCTAATAGAGTACAAGATGTGGACTAACCTTGCAAAATTAATGAACAACCTATGCTTAAGCCCAAATGAGGATGAGGGGACAAGATGAGTGACTTGTAATTGGATCCAAAGCCCAAAGAAAAAAAGAAAAGAAAAATAAATAAATGAAAGTTGGGCTTGGATTCAAATGAGGAAAGGAGAGAGAATGAGAGATGTAAATGATGTAACTGGGCTTTAAGGATAGGGGAAAACATGAATTTTGAAAGAGGGTTGGGAATCTCTCTACGAGAAACCCACTAGATGTCCCAGCATATTTATACTGGAGTTCTACTCCAACACACACACTAAGGATACTTCTATTCCTTAGTTTACTATCGTATTCTGAGGAATAAGTATCGTAGTTACTCTGGAACTCATTTTCAAGATACTACATGTTCCTAGGGTAGCTCATCCTGACTATCCTAGTGCACCTCATCTTCATTCTATCTTTTTAGATGAGCTTGCCTCACGTTTTTGTGAGAAAATCATGTTATGGGGTGATACTCTTGACTTCACCACTCACAACTTTGCTAAGGGTCCAAGGATCCTTAATATAGTGATAACCTTTGTTCTCACTCCACAGTCTCACTATAACACTATCACTAAGCCTCTTGGATGGCCTCTCTATAGACTTTCCTTCACATATGATAGTATTTATGATAGATATTTATCAAGACACTACTACACGTTATAAGCTAATCTTCCCTTCAGCTATCACACACATTCTCACACACATGCACATTCATATTCCTTCTTTACCTCCCTTTTCTGTCATGGGTGCTATTAGTAAGGAATTTATGCAATGGACTGCTGCACAACTGGTGGCCAAGGCCAAGCAGCCTCATCAGGAATCTACTCCCGCCCAGTAGGAGAAGGCTGCCTTCCAAGCTACGGAGGATGCTGCCTATGCCTCTTAACCTCCTTCCTCGTCTGCTCCACCTTCTTTTTCAAGAGTAAAGGCATCTCTCACTACCATCATAGATCAGCTTCAACTCATGCCTACTAATTTTAGTAGTCATCTGGACCATCTTACTGATGAGATGTGTCAGATGAACACTAGGATTGGTCGTATCGCTCACCAACAGCCTCGTCTTAGTGGCTTCATCCCTTCTCCCAAGCATGATCCTTCTATGGAGTCCTCTGATAATGATAATGCTTCTGGCTCTGCACATGATGATGAGATGACCGTCTCTTAGTGATTCACCATTTGTCACTCGTGAAAAAAAAAAAGGGGGAGTAGTTTTGGTTTTGAGAGAGTAGTCTTATTGTTAGGGAGAGAGCTAGAATAGTGATAGGAGGAGACTGCTTTTGAGGTATGTAGTAAGCTTTTTGTTGTATAATTCTCATATATGTACCTTGGTCTTGTGACCTTTTATTTACATACATTGTTCTTCTTGATATATATATATATATGATGATGATGATGATGTATGTTTTTCACCTTTATCACACATGTGTTATATCTTTTCTCTCTTTATCCACATGTTTCTTTATTTATGTAACTTGTCTATATTTCACACTCGATGCCTTAATGGATCTTGTTTAGTATTTTAGTTCAGACAGGTTGCAAGTCTTTCATGCTATGATCTCACTTCTTGCAAATTTTTTCAAGAGTTCATTGTATTAGTTAGACTAATGTATTTTCTGTGTAATAATTAGGGAAATTGTTGTTTTATACTTCTCTCATAATTATGCTTGTGGTTTTGTTATGGATTGCCAAAGGTGGAGACTGTTAGGGTCATATTTTCTATGTAATTGACTAATCCTTTAACAAAACACACTTTACTTGTAATTGGGTATATCTAAGTTGGGTTTAATGTATCAAGAAATATGTTGTTCAAACATATCAAGTGGTATCATTAAAGACCTGAAGTTTGATCCAAGAAACAAGTGAAGAAAAGTTATTTCATTAAAGCTCGACCCTAGCTACTATTGAGGATTAATGAAGAATCTCGACACAAGCTCGATTTATTGAGAATTACGATTTCAAAATTCTCATATTTGAAATTCGGCCCATGATGACTTGAATGATTAGGGCTTCTATCTCTTCAACCCTAGTCATATATAACACTTATTTTAAAAGTCATCAAGTACGGAAACAGAGACTCAGAACTCATATCCTCTGTGTGTGAAGCTACTGCTTTTGTACATCTTAGAGTTTTGTAACTAAGTGCTTCTCGATCTTCATTTTTTGGAAAGTGAAGAACTTTGTAGCCAACAACAACCAATCAAGTTGTTGGAGTTAGTCACATTCTGGGATTCATGCAAAGAAGTTTGTCAAAGATTGGAGATTTGTGCAAAACAATGAAGTCTGTTATAAGATCATGTTCAACTAGATATTAAAGCGAAGGTTCAACTACAAGTTAGTATTTTGGGATAGGCCAGGATAGTGGTAAGATTCCACATACTTGTAATCACTTGATTATTAATTAGTGGATTCTTGTGAGTAATGACATTAAATTCATCCGGTGGGGTTTTTGCCATGCGAGAGGTTTTTTCCATCCATCAACAAATCACCGTGTTAATTTAATTTCCGCTGCACTTAGTTTATTTGGTGATTTGTTGGTGCCTTCACGAGTTGCATGTAATTTGACCTAATTAATCAACTTAGATAATTAAATTAACTAGTCGGTAACCCATGCAATGCACGGGAAAGCTATTGAAATAAAATTTTAAAAAGAATAATTTTAGAGATTTTGTTTATATTGCATATTTATTTATGGTAATTTAAAAGATTATTTCAAATCTTATAACACTAGATCTTTCACAAACTATAAACAAAATGTAATTAAAAGAAATTAAGATACCATCACTTAACTATAAACAAAATGTAATTAAAAGAAATTAAGATATCATCACTTAACTGGGAAGAAATATTTAAAAATATGTTTTCTTCTGGTTAAATGATGAGAAATGTATCCTTCTTTCTTCTGTTTAGATATGTACATTTTGTGAATAAATTTTCAAATCTCTATTGCAGCCTTCATATGTTGCTCATACATTATTTGTGGAGTTTGCAATCAAACTGACAATTGGTTGATTTAGCAAATTCAGACAAAGTGTCTTAGCAATCAAAATGGGCTCAATTTTTTTTTTTGCTAATGTAAGTTAAGCCCATCTTTTTAGGTATGTTTGTAAGCTGTGTCAATGTCAACAATGATATAGGTCTTCTTGAGCAAATAGAAAAAATATATAGTAAAATATGTATGAGAATGTAAATTTATTATAAAAGAATTTTTTTTTAAAATGGTAAAAATGTTTATATATAATCTAGACATGAAAAAAAAAAAAAAAAAGCTTATTTCATTTAAATATTTTATATGGTCTCAAGGAGAAAACATCTAACACTAAACAATTTGCAATTTTTATTGTCTCACCAACTCGCATTTCAAGCTTGTATCTGAAACATTGTTATTCCATTTATATCGATTAGATTTTTTTAATAATATTTAAACATGAGAAATAGTAAATAAATAGAGTTATTTACATAATTAAATCATTATATATAATGAGATACATTCTAAAGGAATTATATAAATTCATATTTAAAGATCACTATCACAATTCACAACATATGTAAGGCACCAAGCCCACCACCAAATCCACCACAATTGTGTAATACTTCCTGAATTTTTGTTATATCATCGTTATATCATCCTTCTAATAGTATTTACACCTGCAAGAACTTTTAAGGGTCAATAATGATGAAATTTTCTCATACAAACACTTTATACCTTCTTTTCAAGAGCATGTCCAGTTCTAACTTCTAATTCGTGCACTACTTTTGCTTTGCATTTACTCCAACCTAAATAAAATTTAAAAAAAAAAAAAAAAAAACCTTCATTCTCTTTAGATCTATGATTAAGCATTAGTAGGTTAACAACAGAGCAACCATATTTTTAGAAGCCATTTTCTTAGAGAGAGCAAGCTACGTGAACCATATATATAGAGCAAGCCATGTGAACCATATATGTAGAGCAAAGTGAAAGAATAATTAAATAAGGTCTAGATTTTAGAGTGAGATAAGATTTTAAATCTTTGTTTTTGATAAGGAGGTAACTTCTTAATCGGATAAAGTTTGAATTTAGATGATTTATACTTAAACTAAATCTCTTCCAATCATTGTTGGTAGGATAAATATGGATAGACCGAATTTCATATTAATATAAAAAAGAAAAAAAATCGGAATTTGTACTCATAAGGAATTAAGGATAGATTTTTTTTAAGACGTTTTTAATTTTTTTTTTAATGAATTAAAGTTCAAATGAATGGAGATTTAAATAAAATTGATAAACATCAATGATAGATTTAGATTTTGTGTACATCCTAAAAATTGATTAAGTATTAGAGTTTAAGTTTATAATAACAATTAAGCGTCTATTTTATCCAAAATATTGCAATTTTTTTAAATCTAAACAAAATTCTACAACTTTTTTACGTGTAGTAAAAAATTTATGAAAGTGTGAAGCTGAAATTTTTGATTTGATGATAATTTAGGTCTCCTTTAAGTATAGTGGTTGTATGGCATCAAACAACTAAATTTAATTTTTTTTTTTTAAATTAATAAATTTTTTGCAATTTGTTACTGTAAAATTGAAAGAATTAAATCAAATAAAAAATGCTAATGTAAAAAATTGTGAAGAGGTCAACCAAAAGTCAAAGGTTTTGGTTTTATCTATATTCTAGTCGCCAACCCGTGCGATGCATGGGAAAGCTATTAACTATGAAAAAAAATCCAACAATGAGCAAGGAGTTTAAATTTATCTCATCATAGTCATAAGAGTAGTTCTAGGACTATATTATTTTACAACTTTTTTGCTACAACTCTGATGTGACATATTGTAAGTGGTTAACCATTACTTACATGTGGATCTACCAATTTTTCACACCAATCACACTCTGCCACATCACAATTATTGCAAAAATTTTGTGAACTTACACTTTTTCTAGTCCTAAATAGATTACAATTAAAATTATTATTATTATTATTATTATTATTATTATTATTATTTATTCAAAATAGAATCAGACTTCACGTTATTCAATAACTAAACACCAAGCCTAAGATAATTACTCTATTCGTAATTCAGCCTAGGAACTATTAGTGTCAGTAAAGTTCGTAACATTCTCATATCTTGTGGTTCTCATTTACCTGATAACTCACTTTTTGTCCTCATTTACTTTTACTTGACTTTCCCAACTTAAAACTTCGGAGAAAATGGGCAATTAGCCATATTTATGGAAGAATATAGTTAGTAGGCACTGGTTTAGAAGAATATAGAATACTAACATCTCGACTCTTAGAGAGTCGATTTTGAGGCTATAAATCGACTCTTATATACTCGATTTCCGTGGTCTGATCACATCTGATGTGGCGATTTTCCACGTGGCGGCCACCTGGAAATCGAGTTTCTAAGAGTCGATTTATATATCGACTCTTAAATACTCGGTTTACATGTGACGTGTACATGTGAGTTGATCCACCTGGAAATCGAGTTTTTGAGACTCGATTTCTAATAGGGGTTTTTCAAAATTAACCCAAGTCTAGCCTCTCGCACAGACCAGACCTCTCTCTCGCGCCTCTCTCCACTCTCTGTCACTCACCCTCTCACTGTCGCAGACCTGTCGCGGCTCTTCACTCTCTGTCACTCACTCTCCCTCTCGCGCCTCTTCACTCTCTGTCACTCACTCTCCCTCTCGCGCCTCTCTCCACCTTCTCACTCGCAGCTCTCACGGCTCTCCACCCTCTGACTCGCCCCCTGAGCTGTCACTCGGCCTGCCATAGTCTCCACTCTCAAGCACTCTCTCCACTCTCACCCAGTTGTCAGGTATGTTTTTCTTAAGTGTGTGATTTTTTTATGTGGGTTAGTGGTTTTTGTTCGAAAATCATGATTGAACTGATTGTCTAATAGAGAGTAATATGTTGTTCACAAATTTCTGTTTACAATTATTGCATGATTGACATTGTCATTGGAAGACTAGTCAATGTGGAACATGTGCACCTTCAAATATGATACAATAAAAAGGTTGATGGAAAAATGCATTCATGGATCATCACGGAATGATGATTTGCACATTCCTGGGTTAAGAACTTACAAAGGCCACTCCAATTTTTTTTATTTTTTTATTTATGGAACTTACATCAGTTTTTGGTTATGGTTCAAGATTTGAAACTCTCTCACAATATCTTCATTAGCATTTTTAACAGGATGTATTATTCTGCAATCAATATGGTACATAATAATAGAATGATGTCCTTTCTATGGGCATCTTATGGTTTATACTTCATAGCTTTGGTATGATGAGTAGATTAGACCCTAAAGAAATGGATCATGATGACATAACTTTTAACATAATACTTACGAAAACCTTAGCATTTTTCTATATAGATAGGTCATTTCACCTAACCTTTGTTTTATAGGTTCTAGAGAATTAGAATATTATTGGGGCACCTGGATCGGTGTCATTGGATCCTTATCTTTTTCTTTTTATCTGCTGGACTCTCTGTCTCTCTCTCTTGTGAAATATATGTGGAATAGTTTATCTGTTCAAATGTTTCAATTTTTTTTAGAAGAAAAACGTTTCAATCTTTGTTTCTTTTAACTACAATGAAGTTTTTTTCCCAGATTTAACGAGCTGGCAGGTTGTTATTATTTCTACAATATCACTTTTATTGAAATCACTATTAACATCGGTTGCGGATCTAACATTAATTTTATTATACACCAATTACAACATATAATATCAAGAGTTTATAGCTGAGAAAATTTTATTATAATTATTATTTTTGATGGAAAGTCAGAATACTTGTACTTCAACTTTATTGATCTAATCTACCCTTCCGTTTTTTATTAGTGTAAGATTAGACAAAAGCACACCGCACATGGGGAGGAAAACCAAGGCCATAGCCCATTGGCAATCTATTCCACCCTCTTTAATATCAAAAGTTTAACAATTTTATAATCTACCATTATTGATGCATAATAGTGTGTTTGCTTTGATCACAATTTATAACTATAATGAATTGTAGAAAAGATAAAACCTAGTAAACAGTAAAGACTGTAATGTATGTGGAAAAGGATTTTTTTACCTTCTGTAAGATCTTGAGCTCCTCATAGGCATTCCACTTCATCTTCTTGATGGCATAGACCTCCCCATCAATATACCCTTTGTACACAGACCCTTGAACCAAGCAACTCTCACTGAATCCATCAGTGGCTTCTATCAACTCTTCAATCTTAAACACCCTGTACTTGTCCAAGCAATCTGAAACATCTGCCATCAAATTCACATCCATTCCCTTCAACCCTTTCCCTTCCTTATCCAACAGCTTCCTCTGCCTCTCCTCCTCATCCTTCACGCCCTTCCTTTTCTTCAACGCAGTCTCTCTATTAACCCACAACCCACTAAGCAAAAGCAGCAAAAACCCTGTGATTGCCAACCCAATTTCCAATCCTGTGACAACCCCTTCACGCTTATTCACTTCCACAGGTGGAGGAGGTACAGCAGGAGGAGGAGAGGGAGCAGTAACAGGCTGTGATAGTTTTGGAAGCTCGGTGACTGGAATGAATATGGTATTGAAAGGCTGAAAGTTGTTTCCATTAACATCAATTATAGATTGTTGTGAAACATTAAACCTTGAAGCAACTGATGATAAGTTATCAAAAGGTTGGAACACATAGGATATCAGATATTTGACTCTGTTTTGCACCTGGGTCGTGTTAGGACACTTGCAAAAGATAGGAAAAAGGACAGTAACACCAATAGAAAGGTTGGTAGGGACTAGAGTGGGGTTGACAAGCTCAACAGAATAGTAGGTTGTGAGGTTCATAAACTTAAAGGTGGAAACAATATAGAAAGTGTCATTTGGTTTGATTACATATGAGAGATTGGCATAGGATAAGTTAGTGGTGGTGTTAATGGAGTTACAAGAGCATGAAATAGGAACAAAGAGGGGTTGGCCAGCAACAAGAGCGGAGGAAGGGGAGGATATGTTGCTGGGTTCTGATATCTTGAGGCGGCTGACTGAGAAGAGGTCACCTATGGAGGCCAGGTCAAGGAAGTCTGGGGCTCTAGCTTGGTAGAAAGCATAGGTTTGGCATGGATAGGTGTACTGGCTAGTTGTGCAAGTGAAGCCTGTAGTGTTTGCTTCTAGTTGGGCATCTGAGAGGTGGAGAAGGTGATAGTAGGAGAGGAAAAAGAGCAAGAGAGAAGAGATGTATTGGGATTTGGTTTTCATTAGGCTTTTCTTCTTGTGTTCTTCTTGCTCATTAACTCTGAAAGTGTTTGTGAACCGTGAAAGATCTATAATATATATAATCTCAAGCACAGAAGATGAATAAACAATCTCTCTTTGACGACTTAAAAATTGTGAACTTTAGAGTTTCCAATTGTACCTATGTACCCCACTTGGAAGTCGGAAGAACATATCTATAGTTGTTTGCTAGGATAGCCATTTGGTGACATTTTCCTCTTAGCACTCAATATTTAATGGAAAAGTTGGCTAACTTTATGAAAGAATTTTTCTCAAAACTTATTTGGGAGAAAATTTGTTCAACCTAATACTTGGCAATTCAAATGATCATTTGTGTTTGCTTTAATCAAATGGCATATTTAATAATTATGTGATTGGTTTAAATGACTTCCCTGAGTTATGTGATTAGAATACATGTGGATGGTGGGTTATAGCTTATAGGAGATTCCTCTTATCCAATTTGAAGGAAAACTTTATCCCTAATTTTATTTTAGACTACTACCAAGATATGTTAATAAACTCAAGATTACCAACTTTTACTTCCCTTTCACTTTATCAAATCCTTCCTCAAAGATATTCTTTTGGGTTATTAGCTGTGGAACTCTGATAGTTCTTGTAAAAAGTGGTACAATCTGTCTCCATTACTTCTTATTCAGTTCAACATTATTTATTTCCTTTATTTATTTATTTAAAATTTCACTAATGTTTAACTATATCTTAGATCTACTTTGAAAAGATAGGAAAAAAGGGGTGGGTGCGGGTGGGGGGTGGGTTGGACAATTGATTATATGCTTTCTGTCTCAGATTATGGATCACAGTGATAGTTTGTATGTGCTACTGACTCTAGCCCAGCTTCTTGCTCTACTAAAAATATGGTAGCAGTGTCTACAATCTGATATGTTTCAAGGGTACTCTTTTACATTTCAAGAAGCTTTTTTTTTTTTTTTTTAATTCAAAAGGAGCTCACAATCATATTACAAATGATATTTAGCATCCACTTTACCTTAAGGCATAAAAGGGGGGAAAATAACATGTACTCTTTTTTTTTTTGATAAGTAATAAAAATATATTGAAAGAAGGGGGGGTGTCACATACAACACCATTTCTTTTACACATACAACACCAATCCAAAATCAAAATCTGCCGCTTCCTAAGATTATCAATAGTCAAGAAGCTTACTTCCCCTTTTCTTTTTCTTTAGGCCCTAACATCTAAAGTTAATTACGTATAGGATATTATAAGCTGGTATGCTTTGCAGCCAAGTCATGTTTAAAAAATTAATTGTTTTTTTTCCAAAAAACAAATAAAAAGTACAGACAATAAACCTAAGTGTGCAAAACTACTTATCACCAAACAAAAAGAACTGTGACCGGGTCATATTCTAATCCTTGAACATCTTTGTCTAATCCCCTCCTGATTCAAAACCTACACTCAATATTTGGACTCAAAACCTACACTCAGTATTTGGACTCAAAACCTACACTTAGTATTTGGACTATTGTCTGTGCAAGGAGTATCCATTTTCCTATTTCTATTCTAGGTCAGATGAGCAAAAAAACAACCACTACCTGCCCATTATCATGTTGACAACAAGTTCCATCTTTGCTCCATTTCCAACCTGCCCTAGGAAGAAAGATTTCTTTCCCAAGACATCGAAAAATGGGATGGCTTCCTCATACAATGCCTGCATTTACAAACAGTGATATGATACAATTAACAGTAAAAAAGAAAAAATTCATGTGTACAGCAATAAAGGAAAAGTGGTCTCTTATCATTTTGACAATGAATAAAGAAAAATATTTCATTCTTTTTATTGTTTATTGGTGGGATGTGATGCATCGCTCTCAATTGTAATGCTCAAAAACCTAGTGTAAAGCTAGATTTAACTATTTCTCTTTTGCCTTAAGTGACTCTTCCCTCTCCTTATTCTCTATTTACTATCTGATTTACGTGTTCCACCCTCCGTTTAAATTATATCAGCCACGCACTAATTTACCAACTCCCCCAAAATGCAAGCTAAAACCTAACCTTTTGCATATCTACATTAGATTGTATTAGATTTTACTAAATTAGCCCCAAAAATCTAATGTTCGAAACTCGGGAAAATCCTGCGCATCAAATTTGGTTAGGAAGTTCTTTGTCCTACATCACCGGCTTTAAGAGCGCGAGTTCTTAATAGAAATTGGACCGGTTGCTACGAGCAGTATTGTAAAACCAGAGTAAAGGTGATAGTTCTGAATAAACCTAAATGGAGCAACACTAAGAATAAAGTCATAATATGCTCATCTTGCCTTTAATACCCGCACATAAGAACATTCATGTGGAAAGATTGAAAAAAAAAAAAAGGTCATTTGCAGTCACAGGACTATGTAACTTTAAGCCAAATGTTTTTGCCAAAAGAGGCATTACTTGTAGACGTGACAACTATTAAGGAAACTTATAAATTTCTTCCTAATGATTTTAAGGGATCATAAAAAATTGGAAGAAATATTCTGGTATAATTTCTTTGATATTTCTTATAAATTATAATTGAATGTTTTCTTTAAAAGCTTTCAAAGTAGTGTATCCAGGTGACGAGAGGAAGCTAGTTTCATTGCTTTAAACATTTAAGTTTCATTTCAATTTTAGTGGATTGTCTATCATCTTGCATATGCTTCTCCTAGAGTACAAAGTATTAGAAGATGACTCCAGTATGTAGACATTACACCTTAAATGTATAGTACAAAGTGTGTGTGTGTGTGTGTGTGTGTGTGTAGAATGAATGAAGAGTAGTAGTTTTACCTTAGAGAGGGTTTTGTTCCAAACAGTGACCTTAAAGCCTTTTCGTAAGAGATTGGTGGCCATGGCCTTTCCCATTATACCCAGACCCAAGAACCCTACTTCCATTGCCATCTCTTCATTTTTTTTTCTTTTTGTTTTCAATGTCTATTACGTGCTAATTGCTTATCATTCTTGTGCAGTATGGCTGCTGCAAATGCTAGACAGATTGACTACACACAGCCTGGCCCCATTGACTAGTCGGTGTTGACGTTGCAGGCCAACCATCGGTCTGAAGCTATTTGGAATGGGCAGGTAAAGCACAACACTAAATATTTAACGAATGTACACACATTTGATTCATACAATGTGAGCGCACTTGCTGTCATATATTAATCCATGGTTTTGTTCTGTGCAGGATCCAGGGTCTCTTAAATGCCGTGTCCGTACTGAAGAGTTCTCCGATCGAGAGCCAATGGTGGATGACCGAGTCATTGACATCATTAAGGCACTCGGTTTGGAGGGACTCCTTAGGACCCCGGGTAGAGAGATTGACCACGGCCTGATAACGGCCTTAGTGGAGCGATGGCGGCAGGAGACTCACACCTTCCACATGCCACATGGTGAGGTCACCATCACATTGCAAGATGTGGAGGTTCTTCTCGGGCTTCCTGTTGACGGCGAGGTCATTACAGGGAGCACGCAGAAAGAATGGGAGAATGTGTGTGAGGAATTTCTTGGCTTCAGACCTGTAAATAATCAGAGAAAGGAACTTCATGGCCAGAGGATTCTCATCCAACGGCTTTTGGAAGCTGTTGCCAATCCCTTGCCGCCTAATGCCACAGAGGATCAGTTGCATAAGTACGCACGATGCTACATCCTAGCGCTACTAGGGGACACAATCTTCATGGACAAATCCGGCGATAGGGTGCATCTAATGTGGGTGCAGCAGTTGGAAGACCTTCGCAATCCACGAAGGTACAACTGGGGAAGTGCTTGCCTTGCATGGTTGTACCGAGAGTTATGCAGGGCAAGCGATAAGAAAGCTAATCAGATTGGTGGGTGTTTGTTGTTGGTCCAGTATTGGGCATGGGCCAGGTTCCCATATTTGTGCCCGACAGTTGAACATGGCCCGCCAGTGGATGCTTATGGTCCTCCAGTTCGTGGTCCACTGTCCCTGAAGTAAGTCTCTACCTCATACACGTCATGTAACTTCAATTTATTTTTTTTAAAAGCTTCTAGGAATTATTTAAGTCTATATTAAACAATTTGAAATAGAGGTTATACACTATAATTTTGTGTCAAATTTTCTAAATTATAACGGTTAATATGATCCCTTGTTCTGGATTGTAGGTGGTTGTGGGTCCCAAACAAGAAAAACAGGCCCGCCCACATCTTCCTGGACAGGTATCGCGAGCAAATAGCTTCAATGTTGCCAGGCCAGGTATGAAAATGCCTTATTTAACATGTTTAGGAACAAGATATAGGTTTAGTGAACTTTGACATATAAACATTGTTGCCTAATGTGTTGCTTGTTTTTTGGCTGTCGTAGGTGGTGTGGCAGCCGTATGAAGCTGAATTCGAGAACCTTCCGCCGTGGTGCGTTGCAGGGAGGGCCGTGTGGACGGCAACGGTGCCACTTGTATGTTTCCACCTAGTAGAGAAACATACACCGGATCGTGTCGTTCGTCAATTCGGGATGATCCAAGAAATTTCCCATACTGTTGACACCGATACAGTGCTTCATGCCATTGATTTGAGGGGGAAGGTTGGTGTTGATTGGATGCGGAAACATGCTGCGCATATTACAGAGTGGGGTAATCGCCTTCAACAGCGTTGTGAAGCAGTGCTTGGTGATATGCCTCCACAACACGAGTACTTCGATTGGTACAAAAGGGTAACTCGGAGGTTCATCAATGTCCTCGGTGCTAGATTGATTATAATGGTAACTTTTCTATCTGTTGAATTTTTAATTAGCATTTTGTCTACTCTATAACTTGCAATTATTACTAGCAGAACCAATGTTTATTTTATTATCGATTGAATTACTAATATACCTAGTATTGCATTACTAATATACCTGGTTTTTTCATGTCAGATTGAAGGATATGCCCGTTTGTTGAGGCGTCACCCAGTGGGCACCGAGGACCACAAGGACATTACTGATGTGCTAAATGCAGTGCAGGAGATTGGTCGTGTACAAGCTCCTATCCCTGAGGCCCCGAATGAGGAGGCAGCTACTCCTGCGGCAGCGCCTACTCAAAGCCCAAGCACAAGCAGAGCTCTTGTCGGACGTGGGTCTCGTTCGTCTGTTGCTACCCCGAGAGTAGTCCCTACCCCTGATCCCTACCCATCCACCCCAAATCCATCCCCTAGCCCCACCATCCCCTCACCCATCCCACATCCATCCCCTAGCCCCACCATCCCCTCACCCATCCCACATCCATCCTCTAGCCCCACCACCATCCCTTCACCCACTCCACATCCATGTCCTGGGTCTGACATCCGTCCACCCACCCCACGGTCATTTCCTGAGCTGTCACCCATTCCTTCCTTCGACCTGGGTCTTGATCTAACCCCTCCTGACATGCACCCGCAGCCACCCTCCCACAGTACATCCACTGGCCCTTCTTCGGGCATTGACCCACCCCATGTTCACGTTGAAACGCACTGTTGGGTTACCTCGCAAGGCAGGAGGTCGGCCGAAACGCATAGCAAAGGCACCTCCTCAGTGGGACGGGGAGGGCACAAACATGGACACAATGCTGGGCCTGAGGCATCTGACGAAGGACATGCAAGACCTCCTCCTCATTATACGCGACGGCGTAAGGTTCAAAAAAGGTAATTAGACACTGAACTGAGACACAGATTTCTATGTTATATAGGCACATACTTCATATATTTGTCTTATGTTTATTATTGGTTGTGTTACTGTGTTGTGTGTGTATGGTAGGGAATGACGTGTGGAGGATGTGCAGCTAGTGTGAAAAGAATTCTAGAAAGTACAATTGATTTGTAAGCAACTTTGACACATGTATAACTTTTCCACAATTACTGTGGTTTTGTTTGACAAGCTCTTTTCCCTTGAGGCAAGATTCAAATGGATAGTTCTTGCTGCCTTCATTCAAGTTCTTTCACATTCATCATCCAATATAGTTCATGCTTCTTACATCATTCAAGTTAATCGTTTTGTTGCCAGTGACATGTTAACCGATAGAACATGTGTCTTTTCAATTTTGACTTGTTAAAAGATCTAGTGTAATTTATGTTTTCTTTATATTGATTAGTGTTTAAGGATGGAGGCAAAGAAGGAAAGAAAAAAGACCCAACTTCTTCATCTGTCAAGTGTTTTTTCATTCGTATGGAGTCAATTGAAAAGGTTTATGAAGCAAGGTCTTCATTCATGCATGCACATCGATTGCCTAGTGTGGCCAATTATATGGCTAGGTATGTTGACAATCCAATGAGTCTTTTGAGAGCCATATCTAAGATTTTTTTATAATGATTTGAAAGTTACTTTTACTGTGAAGTCAGGTTTTCTCTGATCTTGTCCAAGACTACAAAGGTAGAAGTTGATTTAGCATCTGTTAATATCCAAACAATTGAAGATGTACTTTGCATGGTATGATCTTAGAATTATCTTTTCAATGAAATTTCTTGTCTTCTATGAATCTGGTTAAATTCAAAAAAAATTTCTTATCCATTTCTCTTCAATATGCATTTTTCTCCCTTTTTCCTCTATGGGTTAACTGCAGGATCGAGATGGTAAAGTTATCTATGAAAAACCTGAGAAACTTTGTATACATACAGATGGAACTGGTTTCATATCTGAGGATTTAGCTTTGATTTGCCGTAATAATGTACAAGGGATGAAAATGTTGAGGTTTGTGATTTTAGATATGTTTCCTTGTAAGTAGACTAAAGATTAAAATAATGAATCGAAAAATTAGTTTCTTCGAACTGATCTCAGTTTGTTAAGTTTCTGTTTCTGTGAGTTAAATGATCTGAACTCATGTCATGGTCCGACTGGATGTTTTGTATTTCATTGTCTTTTTATCTTATGCATTTTTTTATAAAACGAATGTCTTTTAATCTTCTGTGTACATAACTTATCATTTGATTAATGGTCTCTTTAATAATGTCAGACAAATCCCAGAATTGTTGAACTTGAAAGTAATCTTTTGGCAATGCAACGGCAAGAATCTAAAGCTCAAGAACCAGTATGTTGATCAAAAACTGGTGTTTCCTTCTCTTTTTGAGCCTTTACTAGTGTGTGTGTGTTTATTTTGGGTTTGGAATTCATTCCCATTTCAATTATTATTTGTGTTAGCATTCTTATGGTTCACTGGCAGAATATTGGTGACATAAGAAATGGTCGAACAACAAAAGTACCCATATTTGACTTGGAGACTGGTGCTCGGAGTGGCTTCAAGGAACTTGAAGTTTCTGAAGATTGTGGAGTGGTATGTTATCAAACTCATTGTAGATTGTTCACAGTAGTGGTATCTTAATGTTACTCTGTGTGTGTGTGTGTGTGTGTGTGTGTGTGTGTTTGTTAGTGCAGTTCATTGTGTGAGTTGGCATGAATATCATAAGGGATTCAGTTTATCAGGAGCTTAAGGCTGCCTGTCTAAGCTACCTTATCTGACTTGAAGGTTTATGTTCATCAGATAAAGATAAGAACTTTTATTTTTATTTTAAACTACTAATGCGTAAAGATAGAGATGACAAGAAAGGAAGGGTGCAAGTTTTTCTTCAAAGCCTTTTGACATTAAAAGAAGAGAGAAGAGAAATTGACTGTATTGGAGCACCGAATGGTCTTCCTTGCTTCTTGATCATGAAAGATACAAAAAAATATAAAAAGGAAGCAGAGAACAGCAGAAAGACTGAAAGAAAAGGCAGGCAAGAGATAGTGATAAGAGTGCAGAAGTAAATAGGGAAGGTAAAGGGGCAAGTAGTTTCCGTTCTGGAATCAACATTACCATATTAACACCCACCCCACATGATTCAAAATGTAAAATATGATTTTTTTTTCTTATTCACTTGTGGTCCCATATCAGATAGCTTTCAAGGATTTGTGAATTTTGTGGTTTCTCCTTGTCAATATAGTTGCTTCCAATTTCCTGTGCTTCTGATTAATTGTGTACACGTTAGTATATGAAGAAGCTATCTGAGGGTGTGAAGAAGGCATAAAATGTCCTTGAGGAAGATAGTTTCGCTTTGTACTTTTCTAGCCATAATATTGCTGGTCAAACAATTTTTCTGCAGGAGAATCATTGTCTAATACGTGTCACAGTTTTCAGTTTTGGTATGGATATTTGATATTGCTTAAATTGAAATCCTTAAGTAGAAGTTTAAAAATTATGGAGTTATGCTAGTTTATCTTGTTTTGATTTCTCTTTCAACAAGAAAATCTTATTTGTTTAATTTGAACAGATCATTTTTGAAGGGGTTTATGCATTGCATCCTGATATCCGAAAATCACTTGACTTTTGGGGGAAATAAAATCATGTTAGCTCTGGACCAATCTTTGACAGTAACACACTTCACTTTTTAGTACTAATTTGTGAGTTTTGAGAGCTGAATTTGCTGCTACACCATGTTGCAGCTCAAAATTCGAAATGACTTTGATCCTGTGCTTTCCCCTGAGAGCTCATTGTTTGTATTGAAGAGTAATAAGCAAGTAAGTGTTTGTTTTTGTATTGTTTTTGGGTGGCTTGACCTTAGTATTGTTTGCCCTTGACAGGCTTCTGTTGTTTCCAATCAACAACAGGTGGCTTATCAAGATATTTTGAAGATTCTTGATGCAGAAAAGTTTTGCAGTTCTGTTCAGAATTTTATTGACATATATTTGAGGATTCCTGGAATTCCCACTAATGGGTAGTTGACAGAGAGCGACTGCATAAGGGTCAGAATATGTGAGGGCAGATTTGCGTTGCTTATTCGGGAGGTTTGTAGTGAGATAAATTTATAAGAGATGTATTGGGCAAGCTTGTGGATTTAGACTCTAGAAGGCGTGGGAAGAAGCTCAATAAGAAGCAGGTTCTCGCAGGTCAGAATATGATTAACAAGAAGCTCAACAAAGAATGCAATCAAAACTTATAGTTTCCTGCATTGCATACCTTTATTCACAGGTTCTGTCGAAGTCAGAATTGCAGTTTCTCGCTTTGCTTCCCACCCTAAGGCCTAAAGTCAGGGTTATTGCCGAGTGCGGAAACTGGTAGGCTATCCATACCTATAAGTCCTTTGTTTTGCATGTACAAAGGTGGTGTTTTGGCCAAATTAAACCAAAGCCTATCCTCAACAACACTTGAGTTCTGGACTTTCTGCAATAGTTATTTGCTACAGTCTTCCTACACCTTAACCAGAGAATATTATGTTAACTTCCTAATCTATGTGCAGGAGAAAGGTTGTGTGGAAGCCACTCAAAGAAATTGCAGGACTAACAGCAACTGTAAAGCATGATAGCACAAGTCAACAAAATGGAAGTCAACACCTTTCCTATGCCGAGCTTTAGTCTGATCATCCCAGCTGAAGGCCTCAAAAGCTGTACTGCAGGGGTGAAACAAAGTCAGAAAAATATTAACCGAGTACAGGAAATAAGCAAGTCCTCACAAATTATTTACCAAGTACTATATTCTTGTTGAACTAATGTTGTCAGAAATACGAAGTGCACACAAACACAAGAAGTTATTCTTGTTTCTTAAACAAGGATATTATGCAAGTAATAAGCCACACGCAAGTGGCTGTGGGGTTTGTAATACTGCTTACGTAGCAAAAAGTTATAACACATATTGAAAGGTTATATGAAAATCTAATAATAACATTAAAAGATAATAGATTTAACTTTTGTGAGACATTTTTACCATGTAGACAACCTCCATTGCACAATAAAAGATATATATCCAAATCATGAAAACGAATATATGGGTTGTTACCACAAAAGCATCAATTTAAATTACAAGCTATGTTGCAGTGAAAATATATATCTATATTTCTTGAATAATCAATCATCAACCCTGTTAGTCTACATCATAGCAATAGCAGAGTAAAACTCATCTAAAATCATTGCAGAATTGATTATTTGTGTACACAAATAACTAATTACACTACCATTTGTTCCATGGGAAAAGATTGAGAGAGCATAAAATTAGAAAACTTCATTCTAATCAATAACTGTACATCATCCCTCCAATTAATGTAGTATTTTGCATTGTGCTGGATCCGTCCACTATACAATCTATAGGTAGATAGGTAGAAGTACTACTGTCAATCTCCTTTAATTTAATCTACTAGTTGTTCTTTTCCCCTTTAAAAATACATTTACAAATCAAAATTAGAACTTCTATTTGTAAAAAAAGTGGGAGAGAGGGGTGGGGGGGATGTCATGTATCTAAATAGCCGAAATTTAGTGTTGTGATCTCAATAGGGAGTTATTAGACCTACACTTTCATGTTTTGGGCAAGCTTCAGGTTGAAAATCTGATCATTCTCACCCCATAAGAGATGTATCTTCTGCAAAAATATGCAAGTGCTACAAGGCTATAATTTCTGGGGGAAAAAAAAAACACTAACAAAATGCAAGTACATATAAACATTAGATCTAAAATACCTGGGGAAAATTGGGAACCTTGGTATCCTTGTTGCTAATGACTAAGCCTTCTAGGAGTTCACCTATCTCCTTCCTGTTGGTGAACATCACCTGAAATGCATAAAAAAAAATACTCGCTAACAAATTTTTATTTGGGAATTTCATACTTCGATATTTTGTAATTGTCATACTTCATTGTTATCTGGAGTCTTGGCAATAAAAGTTTAAGTGTGAACAACCATATATTCTACAAATTTCATTTTTTTTTAAGGTGCATAAATTATATTTTTCCTATAATTCTTTTTTAAACAATTTTCAAGGTGTTGAGAAAACCTTTTTATTTTTGAACACTCTTTTGACATGCACCAGATTCCACATCACCTCCATTTCTTTACATAGAATTTCGCAGAATTTCGTTACATCATCTTTTTATAGTTCTGTGATTAAAAAAAACATTAAAAAAATAAGTTACATAAATCGAGTATTAAACACTCGATTTACATTGTAAATCGAGTGTTAGAAACTCGAGTTATATTCAGTACTCGACCTCCCTACCAACGAGTCCGCCAGGCAGAGAGTTCAAAAATATTTACGATTAAATGCCACTGGGGAAAATTCCCAGTGGAAATCGAGTCTCTGACACTCGATTTCTATCTCAGTGGTATTTTCGTAAATAAGTCGTATACAAATCGAGTATTAGACACTCGATTTCCATCAGTGGAACTCGAGTTCCCTACCAGCGAGTACGCCAGGCAGAGAGTTGAAAAATATTTACGGGCAATTGCCACTGGAAAAATTCCCAGTGGAAATCGAGTCTCTGACACTCGATTTCTATCTCAGTGGTATTTTCGTAAATAAGTCGTATACAAATCGAGTTTTTGTAACTCGATTTGCACTAGAAATCGAGTCTATAAGACTCGATTTCGACTGGGTTGTTTTTTTTTCTGTTAGTCTTCCTAGGCAAGCAGCCAAGGTCAAGGCAGCCCCCACGGGCGTGCTGCCAAGGCCAAGGCCCACGCAGCCAAGGCCAAGGCAGCCATGGGCGTGCTGCCAAGGCCAAGGTAGCCCCCATGGGCACGCTGCCAAGGCCAAGGCAGCCAGGCCCTAGGCAGCCCCCATATGCATGCAGCAGCCAAGGCCAAGGCGCATGGCGTGCAGCCGAGGCCAAGGCAGCCCCCATGGGCGTGCTGCCAAGGCCAAGGCAGGGCATGCAGCCAAGGCCAAGGCAGCCCCCATAGGCGTGCTGCCAAGGCCAAGGCAGGGCATGCAGCCAAGGCCAAGGCAGCCCCCATGGGCGTGCTGCCAAGGCCAAGGTAGCCCACATGGGCACGCTGCGCACGCCATGCGCCTTGGCCTTGGCTGCTGCATGCACATGGGGGCTGCCTAGGGCCTGGCTGCCTTGGCAGCCCCCATGGGCGTGCTGCCAAGGCCAAGGCAGGGCATGCAGCCAAGGCCAAGGCAGCCCCCATGGGCATGCTGCCAAGGTAGCCCCCATGGGCACGCTGCCAAGGCCAAGGCATGCACAAGGCCAAGGCAGCCAGGCCCTGGCAGCCCCCTGTGCTTGCAGCAGCCAAGGCCAAGGCGCATGGCGTGCAGCCGAGGCCAAGGCAGCCCCCATGGGCGTGCTGCCAAGGCCAAGGCAGGGCATGCAGCCAAGGCCAAGGCAGCCCCCATAGGCGTGCTGCCAAGGCCAAGGCATGGGCACGCAGCAGCCAAGGCCTTGGCATGCCCTGCAGCAGTATACCAGAAATTTTTTTTCCTTCCCCCCTGCAACTGTAAACCAAATCCAGAACACATCACATGGGCAATGTATACAAACATTAATTGAAGAGTACATTGAATGCAAGAAATTTGATTAAAATAGTTACTGGGCATGGGCAGTATAGTTGCCCTCTTAGCTACAGACCATACAAATTTAACCAGAGTACATCCGGCATACAATCTGATAACTAGCTATCGTTGCTTCAAACAAGGCCCCTGTGGTTGAACTTGCTGAAGTAAGTGCTACTAATGCCAAAGTAGTACGGTTGCTGGCATTATAGGCAAAAGCTGCACAACGCAACTAATGTAACGAGTACAATGGATAGCTACTACTTCAATTACAACAACATTCAGTAATAAACAAAATAACAACTAAATCGATACAACCCATGTTACATAGTTGCCTAACACTTGTCCATACTAATACAACATGGTCGCGTAGCACTTGTCCATAGCGAAGATAACTACAACTCCCACGTACAATGCCATTCCAAAATCGAGCCTCCGCTCGCCTGAAAAACATTAAAATGCAGTTGTTAGTTCCTAAATGCGAAGAACAAAAACCAAATAAGATTCTGAGCATATTATATCAAAACAACAAAGGCACTTGCCTAGTTTGTAGCACTACCGCCTGTCGAAGCCCCACGGGAACCGCTTGTCGAACCCCCAAGGGAATTGGGACATCTTCTGCGGTTATGCCCCTCTTCATGACACACTCCGCATCGCTGCCTCGGTTGAATCTCCCTCAAGTCCGAATCTGGGTTCCGGCTTCCCCGTTTTCGCCGTACCCCATCCATTTCATTTCTTATTCTTGACTTCACAGGGCGACCTTTGGCCCGCAACAGACTTGGGTCAGGCACCCACCGTGGTCCGCGAACGTCCCTCCACAATGACTCTGACGTTGGCACCACAAATTGATGTGAATATGTGTGAATGGCGTTCTCCAAACTGTAACATGGGTCAATATAGCTGGTCGCATTGAGATGCAATTGTTGCAAAACTTTAATTGCATGTGAACAAGGGATCTTAATGTTTTGCCACTTTCCACAACCACATGTTCTAGCAAATACGCGCACTTCATGACTGTGGTTTCCCCCTCCACCTCTATGGTCGTTGTACGGGGTAACCACTTGATATACACCAGTTTCATGATTAAATTCCCGCACAGTGTGTCCTGAAGTTTTCTGCAAATTTGTGTTATAGATCCCCATTGCATAATCACTCCACACCTTACCTTGAGAGCGATCAGAAGTAATTTGTTTATGTCGATCATGGAAATATGCAACAAGTTTGCACCAAGTGAACTCAACCATTGCAGCAATGGGCAAACCGCGGGCACCTTTAAGTACCCCGTTAAAGCACTCAGAGATATTGGTTGTCATTGCCCCGTAACGTCTTCCACCATCATGTGACTGGGTCCATTTCTCCACATCCTCACTCATTAGATATGTGTATGGCATATAGCGTTCAAGATAGGGATCATCAGGGTCTACCCTCCTCAGTGCATTAATCTTGACATCCTTAATAGTTTGCATTATGGACTTAAATTTAGCGTCATGAGTCGCATATCCAGCTTTCAAGGCCAATGCCTTTAGAGTCGGGTCATCAAAGTGTGTGTTGAAGTTGCTAGCAACATGTCGAAGGCAATATCGGTGATGTACCTGTAACTTTCCATCATCACCTAAAGGCCACTCTGCAATGGCGAATTTGATACCTTTATGTCGGTCAGAAATAATGCAAATGCCCTCGTTAGGTATCACATGCCCTATCGAATTCCTAAGACACTCTAAAAACCACCCCCAACTAGCCCCTGACTCCTTGTCCACAACAGCAAAGGCGAGAGGCAAAACCTTTTGGTTAGCATCCGTTGCCATTGCAATCATCAACACCCCTCGATATTTACCATACAAATGAGTCCCATCAATACTGATCACTGGCCTGCAATATCTAAATGCAGCAATGTATGGAGCGAATGCCCAAAATACATAGCGCAGTAACGTAGTACCATCTATGGGGCTAGGTATGGTCCAATAGTTGTACTGGGTACCCGAATACTGATCCAAGTATGCCAACAACAACTTTCGCAACCTTTGGTAAGACTCCTCCCAATCTCCAAATATCTTAGCAATTGCCTTTTGTTTTGCATCACATACCTTATAGTAAGAGAGCTTATGATTATACTTAGTATCTATGTGGCCCCGGAGCTCTTCAATACGAGCAGTGTGATTTTCTCGCAATTTTCCCACAATTTCTGATGCAACAAAATTAGAATCCATCATTTTACCGTCTCTTTGCAGGCCAAAGGGTATACAACTGTGTGGACCCATATAAGACGTGACCATCCACAGACCATTTAATTTAGCCTTCATGAATGCCCCAACGTACCACTTGCAGTTGGTGTCAATGCACGCGGCGCACAATTTAGTTTTGGTCGACCTCCGGATTATAAAATTTCTATTATCCTTTGCTGCGTATATTATCAATGCACGCTTCACCGCCTCTTTATTTGCAAAAGTCAACCCTTTATTAAAATGCATCCCATCTTCCCAAGTAGAAACAAATGGTATCTGAAGACGTGAAGGATCAACCATATTTTCCCAAGTATTTGCGGAGAATGACTCGGCAGGAGGTGTGTAGGTAGTGGTCGTATTTGTAACATGCTGGACACCAATATCATCGTTCGCATCACCTTCATCATGGCACTCCATATTTTCCTCTTCAAAATTGGGAGCAAGTTCATCGTCATCCACATCCTTCTCAAAGTCGCCTCGCTCAATCCTCTCTTCGTACTCATCCATATCATCGAGATTTTCATCATTATTCGCAAAATGATCTTCGTCCTCCACCCCTAAATATGTCTCTTCAGGTTGAAGTGTTTCACTAGTATTGGCAGCATAATCTTGAGATGGAAATGTGTAACCTCCCATTGTAGTGCATCCATCGTCTAATTGCAAAGATGTAGTTGTTTGTTGCTGCAACTCCTCGACATCAACTTCTGTGAGCGGCTCGGAACTTACGTACAACTCAGCAGCATTTACTTGGGGCATTTTATGGATTCTATTAAACATGACCTTTACATGTTTATCTTCTTTGATCGCCATGTACTTGTAATTTATCCGCTCATGAAGGACTTCTTGTGGGTAACGATAAATAATATTTATGTCATAACAAGTAGGGCTCAAACTCAGTTCTTTCATTATTTTCATCTTCAAATCATTCAATGTCTTCAACTTACGACGTATCATCATGTAATAGCATTCGATACTCGGCCCTTGAAATGCGAATCCGTCAATCTGTTCAGGATTGAAAAGGGGACCACCGTAGTATACATTTATGTCAATATTCTTCAAAGATTGTGAACCTATTAGAGTCAAGGGTAATATGTTAGTGACATATTTTAACACAATTACAAAACATTTTTATGTACTCAAAGTAGGAAAATTACAACTTCTTACATCCAACACACCCCACATTTGCATATACTCACTCCACATCACATACAAACACACTCAATCATTATCATTTCATACTCAAACAAATAAAAAAACTAAAGACAACACTTACCCCCACTACAAAATTTCAAATCATTCTAACAAAAAAATAATAACAAATATTAAACCAAACAACAACAAAAATAGCCATGATAAAAGCCTAACAATACAAATATATATCTTAAATATTTTTTACTTCTTATAAAAAAAAAAGCCTAGCATATATACACTAACTTGTTACATCATATGCATATACAAACCCCACATTAACATATATACTCAATCATTACCATTTGTTTCTAAACCAAAAAAAAATTCATTAATCATACTCAAATTAAATAAAAAAAAACTAAATGCACAAATATTCAAATCATTCTATAAAAAATATAAAGAAAAATTACAAACCAAACAAAAAAACTAATGATACATACCCATAAAAAACCTAACATTACATATATGTAACTAACAACTACCCATAAAAAAAACCCTAACATTACATATATGTAACTAACAACTATTCAAAAAAAAAAAAAAAAAAAAACTAACAACTAGAGAGAGTGTATAAAAACCTTAATTGACATGAGAATGTGTAAATGGAGGGTGAGTTTGATTTGAAGTTTTCTATGAGAGTGAGAGAGAGAGAGAGAGAGAGTGAGAGAGAGAGGAAGAGAGAGCTGCTGGATTTTGTTTTGCAATGGCAAACGGCAGACCTCAGAAACTTATTATTGGGTGATAAAAAGCAGCTGCCCTAGCCACGTGGACTAAAGTGGACCAAACATTGCAAATCGAGTCTTTGAGACTCGATTTCCTTAAAAAACCGACTCTAAAAGACTCGATATCTACCTAGAGTCCCCTTGCTCCTGTAAGCGTATTTAATTTTTTACAAGTAAATCGAGTCTCTAAGACTCGATTTCCAGGTGGCCACCACGTGGAAAATGGCCACATCAGATTTGATCAGAACATGGAAATCGAGTCTTAAAGACTTGATTTTTAGGTTGAAAATCGACTCTCTGAGAATCGAGATGTTAGTATGTTATTTACTTTCCTTCCGGAGCCTACTAACTATATTCTTTAGCCTCCATGCCTAATGGGCCATTTTCTCCTAAAACTTCAGTTTAAGTTTAGAGTTCAAAGTCATAAAACTTTTACACAGCGTTTCTTAGACAAGTTTTCTGGAGGTGGAGCTGCAGAGTAAACCGGTAACAATCTACGTCAACGTTCTTGTTGCTTACGGTGGTTCATGGTGGTGCTTGCGGGCTCCCTTGTAGCAACATCAGCTTGCTACTTATCCAGGCTCATGCAGCAACTCCCTACTGCAGTCGAACAAATTCAGGTAAACTTAGGGAAAAAAAAAAAAAACTCATACTGCCAAAACTCGAATTTCGGCCAGAATTACCCGAAAAGACCCGGAATGGCCGAAACAACCAGAAACAACCTAAAATTTTCTCCATAATCAGTAAAAAAAATTGACTTCTCACCTTCTTCTCTCTCTCTCTCTTCAAAGGAGGGTGTTGTATTGGTAGTGGTTGTGATTTGTGGGTTTGGCTTGTGTTTGTGATTTATGGGTTTGGTTTGTGCTAGTTGTGTCTTGAAAAACAAACGTGGGTTATGTAGTTATAAAAATAAAAAATAAAAAAAGTTAAATAAAAAATCACAATAACTATAAGAATTACGAATGAAAGAATTTTTTTTTTTTTTTTTTTTTACTTGTTTAGATTGATTCAAAAGTTCTTCAAACTCTTTTTTTCACTGTTTCTTATTTATTCCTTCAAACTTTTTTAACTTTCGTATTAAAAAATACTTAATAAAAATAAAAATAAACTTATTTACTTGATCAAACCCTAATCCGACTACCTAACTCATCATATTTATATTTATAACATAAGGAACTTTATTGTAGCCTGGTCTGCAGGTATTAAATATAAATAAAAAGAGAAAACAAAAATGTATTACCTGAATTTATGTCTTGTTAAATATGCGGCTAATGTGTCTGTAATCTAATGAATTTAAGGCAATGCTTGCAAGTTGCAACAATACTAAGACCTTCCGCCCTTACTTTTGATGGTCGTCTTTTTAGAGGTTGCTAACTTGCTATTAGAGATATATGGAAACACTATAGTAACCCGCAGGAACTCCATAGCTCATGGAGGTTAGAGAGTTTGAGAGAGAGGGTAAAGGTTATGTTATGTTTGAGGAAGGCAGGGAAGAGATGGCAGAGCATCGCGAAAGGGAAAGGCAGAGCATCGGGTTTTAGAAAACTTTTATTACGTTTTTTTTGTTTTATGTTTTTTTTTTAATAATGTGATGACGTGAAAATTTATAGCACTTCGGTTTTATATATATATATAGACTAGTCACTATGTACGGAAAGCTATGAAAATGAGATCAACTCTAAAATTAGAATCATTTTGCAAGTTAGACTGCAAAATTAGGTAAAAGAATTATTTTCATGTTACAATCTAGTTTTTTATTGGTAGCAGAATCACTTGCAAGATCGAATTTGGTCTCAATGGATCAAGTGCAAATCCTTCATCTAGACATTCAAGTATTAGGATAAATGATGCATTTTTTATAGGTAAAAATTATGATAAATAACAATTACACATACACAGAACCAAAAATAAATAAATAAATAAATTGTTTACCAAAGAACCTCAAATATGTAAAATTTGCCAAAAAGATACATCACATATTAATGCATAAACACGTCTACATCACTTTTGAATAATCCAAGTGCAGCAACATTAGATGCAACCTTTAGGCTTCTTAACTATTTCGAGTGGCTCCTAAACAATGTCATTCTTACTTCTCAGTTCTATTCATCATTCTACAACCTTTAGGCTTCTTAACTATTTCAAGTGGCTCCTAAACAATGTCATTTTTACTTCTCAGTTCTATTCATCATTCTACAATATAAAAGTCACAATCAACACGTATGCATCTCACAAAATCCATAAGCAAGTTTTTGTTTTTTGTTTTTTAATTTTCCTTCACCCTTCTCAGTTTGACTAAAGAGAAACCAAAGTGAGTAAAACAAATGTTTATAATTTAAAATTGAGAAGTTAAAGTTTACTTCTTTATGGTGTTTCACACAGAGTAGATACAAAACCATGTTCTTTTTATAAGAGTTCAACTTAATTTCAAAACACAAACAGATCCAGTTCAATATGATGTAGCAAGAACCTTTGAGAATGAAACTACATCATACTTCAAATAATGATGAAATTGCCCATGTCCATAATCTGACTCTCTTCCCTACAAATAAGAGGACTCATAATGTTGAAAGAACTTCCTCTTCTTTTAGTGGGTAAAACAGTAAGATCAAAAGTATTGTGTAACAAATATTATCATATTAAAGTGAAAATAAATTGGTTAAGCAGAGATATTCAGCTGAACACAGATGTACCTACATTTCTGCATCATCAAGAATCAAAACAGCACCTTCTTGGTCAAGCAAGATATCAAGACCCTACAGTACTCACCTAGAGGATCATGCAGCTTAGCCATTTACAATGCATAGTGCCGATAGGCGATCACTGATTGTATAAATGTACATCTCAAACATTTCACTTTCTTCATTTAAAAATGTGCGAATAAAGGGCCTTAGCTTCGTCATCATATATGTTTTTTTGATAGGTAGCTTCGTCTTGATATCAATTTGCATAAATTTCACCATGAAGAGGCTACCTTTCGTGACACATGTCCATTTCATAATTTTTGAATACCATAAGGCTACAAGCACATCAAGTCACTCAAATGGCCAGAATGTCAAAGAAAAAACAATGCAATCAAAGCCTAAAGAGTTAGAAAATAAATATTTTTAAAACGAATAAATACACATCTACGGCAGAGCAGATTTAGTGAAATGAAAAGCCAACTTGATAATCAATCAAATTGATAAGAGGGCCTCTATTTAGTTTCCAAGGCCTATAGGGGACAAGGACACAAACAGTGAGGAAGGCATTATTCTTAAATAAATTTGTTTTTCAAGTTATAGGTGCAGTATGTTCTATGTTTTTACCACATATCTATATAAATTGAATACCATTATAGGGATTTTCCCCCAATAACTACCAAACCTTTCCTATCTACAGTTTGCCTCATGCATTATGGAACAAAAAAATCTCAGTGATATTACAAATAAAAATAGTATTTAAGCTTGCCTTAAGCATAACATAAAAATCCTGCCAATCTTTCTTAAAAAGAAGGGAGGGTGGGGGGACAAAAAAAAAGTGCAGACAACTGAGGCAGTGCTTCCCTAAAATCAAAAGATCCCACCAGAAAAATTCCTCAAAACTTCCAAGTGATTCATGGTTATGGTGATTTTACAACATAAGACTGCATAAGCAGTAAATTATACCCTTTCCATGTCTTTGGAAGTTTTACCAGCCTTTGGTTAGAAATCTGAACATTCTATTGACAAACTGAAAGCACTCAAATAAAACTTTCATCAACAGATTCAGAACCTAACAGTAATCATTCATGTTGACCTCTAGAAGTTCTACAACATGACAAGTTACAATGGTAAATAGCCAAGCTTATTAGAGATGATTATACAAACAAAGATGGAGTGTCACCATGATACCTGAAGATATACAAAATGCTAAGCACACTGCCGAAGTACAATAAAATATAAAGGTGACAGAAATACCTTGCAAATCTGTTTTTTATTTTAAATATTCTTCTTCTGATGTCATATCTATTTTTTAGTTTAAATATTCTTCTTCTGTAGCGTATGATCTATATCAAGAACCAAGTACAGCTTCTTATGGTGTAATAAATCTGCTTCTTTCAAATTGACAATTTCAGCATTGTGAAGCCGTAGTCCCAGCAAATAATGTTTAAGCTTAAATGAATTACCATTTGAAAAAGAAAAAAGAAAAAAAGATCATCACTATACTTTATGATTCTATTATTCTTGAATAGGAATCAATTTATAAGTTCAAAATTGGTTTACATCTCTCCAGTTGTAATTTAAAAAATAGTTTCATATTAGGGGAATATTACTTAGTGAATGAGCAGTGACACTGTCTTCCATTATGATAACCAAAATTCATAACTCCACCAAATAGTCTTTATCTCAAAGAAGGTTACCTCATGAGTGTAACCCAATGCCACACCAGATTTGGCCAGCAACCTTTGCCCACAAAATGTACATGTTGTTGTCGTCTTGCAATTCTTGAAATCTTCAAACTTCAAACTGATCATCCAAATATCTCTTTTTATTACCAACAAAACCCATCATCAGAATTTATCTTTACCTTCCAAAATAAATAAATAAAAATAAATTGGTTAACTCCATTTGTTCCAACAAAAATACCTTCATTCAGTTCCATTAATGTAACAGTTCCTCATGCGAAGAGCCATCCCAAAGCTATAATAAAACCATGCAAAAGAATTATATTGATATCCATAACGGTAAGGCATAAACTACATCTTCTCAAATGAATTAATAAGTAGCAGCAAGTAAAAAACATATAAAGAAGAAATCATACAGATTAGATTAAAGAAGTTCATCCGGATTAATCCAACATCATTCAAAGCAAAAACCTTACTCTAATAGAGGGAAAAAGTCAACCATGAAGCAAAATTGATGAAAATCTTCAATTACCCACAAATTCTATGGGAGTGAAGCAGAAAATCTGAACCACAAATGAGAAGGAAAACAGAAATTCCTATATCAAAACTAATACACCCACAATACCCAAACCTAAATCACATTTAACGCTCAATAAAGGGACAACCTGCAGCCATCTGATGTTTTCAGTGAAAGACTTGTCTGGCAGTGGCAAAGTCTCTCAAATTCTTCTCTCACTCTTTGACTTTGTCTGTCCATTGTTGATGCTCTCAGTAATAGTGTTTCCTTATGCATATATGTGGGTTTTTTTTTTTCAAATGGTGAAAACTGAAAACTGCAAAGGATTGTGAACCGGTTTGCAAAATTGCACTGAAACGGTTTGCTTAATCCACCAATTAGACATTAGACATTATAGACAATTAGACATCAGAGATGACCAGATAATTTAGAGCAGATAGTTATTGTTTGTCGTTTTTTATTATTATTAAATAGATGGTTGAAATAGTAGTCAAATTCTTTAAATCTCTTACCAGTCTTGACTCTTGGACACTTACTCAAACTAGGGCTTGTGATTATAAATTGGGAAAATATTCTCTTACACTCGTTTATATCTATTATTTTATATGACTCAAAAAAAAATCTATTATTTTATATTAATACTCACAATTAATACAAAAATATTCATATTTTAAAAACATTGAACAGACGTAAAGTGTAAAGAAATGAGAGTAAGAACATAATTGTCCTTATAAATTGCATATTTGACATGACTTCGTTACCTCTATCCTGGGTCATGTCGAGTTCTGGTTGTTAATAGACCAGCTGTTGAATGTGTTTGTGATTAAAGCAAACACAGATCGAACTGTATTGACAAATTGGACCAACACATGATATTTCATTGGAAATTTCGTCTATGCACTTTTTAAGAATCTCTCTCTCTCTCTCTCTCTCTCTCTCTCTCTATATATATATATATATATATATATATATATATATATATTTGATGCATTTGCTGCTAGAAAACAGGAGCTGTAGACCAAGTTGGTGGAACTTCTAATTTTCTGAAGCACAACATGCTCGAGGCTTCCTTCTTCTTCTTTTTTAAATCCTATGACTTAGAGGTGTAAAAAATTAAATCCTATAAATTCAAAAGTAATTTTATACTAACAAATTATAGCCTAAGATTTCAAAACATACAAATTAAACCTCAAAGAAACCTCAGTTTATTTGAGTAAAACTGTGAAACGTATAGGTTTAATATGAAATTAAAATTTAATTTTTACTTTTTCAAATTTTGAGATTTAATTTATTATTTTGAAATTATAAGAGTTTGAAGCATAAAAAACCTAGCTACAATGGAGGATGACATGTTAGGATGAGGAAAGATCAAGGCTTACGTCTAGCACACAGAAGAGGACAAGACACAAGACTGGCATGTGTGCCCAAGATATGAGACCCGCACGTGTTTATGGGCGCCCGTTTGCATTGCTCAATATTGTGGTTGCACCTTCTCTTTGCCCAAAACTGTGACCATTACACTGATGAAAGTTGATAGATTTAGCTAGCAGTCCATAAAAGGTAACATATAATCATTCCAACAAGTCTAGTGTACATTGACATAGCCACACTATTATCATTCTAATAAGGTTTTGAAACTAGGACCGTTCATTGAACCGTAAAAAGGAGAGGTTTAAGGCTTTTGAAGTCGAACCGAGATTAAACCGTGGTCAAACCATGATGACATCATAATGAATTTAATAATTAATTAAAGCCAAAATATAAATATTAAATTTATAAAACTAGCAAAATTGACTAATATATCTATATATGTGAGGGAAATTTAATGATTTTCAAGCATATGTTTAATAATTAAATAAGAAAGTTAATAAAATAAAATAGTAACCATGAAAACATTAAATTTTATGATTAATTTTTGAAGTAAAGTTGAATATCTTTGAAGGATTTTAATTATAATTTTTTTTTATTTCTTGTAAGAGATGGATAATTTAAATTAAGTAGAAGAAAATTGTGTTAAGTTGTTTTTAAAAATAAAAAAAATAAAAATAAAATAAAAATAAAATTGCTAAGGAGTTGGACCGCACAGTTCTTTACCGGTTCGTGCAGTCCCCCGGTTCTAAGGGTTCACGGAATTAACTAAAAATACGGTTCTTTAGGTTTAAAAAACCGATTTTCATTCCGGTTTTCGGTTTTCACAGTCTGACCTTCCAGTCTGGTTCGGTTCTGAAAACCGTGCATTCTAACAAGAATCAAGGTTCAACTCCTTACAGTTAACCATATTCATTGTTCATATCAAACTCTTCATGCGGTGCTTTTAAAAAGAAAAGAAAATTTATAGTACTGTTCTTGCGGTTTGGAACTACATTTCTGTTGGTAAAAGAGGATGGAGTAGGGCAATATATTAAAATTCCCCTATTCTTAGTGCATATGCACACTTTCGCATCCATCAATTTTAGCATAGAAGTCTAGAAGTAAAATGAACGAAAATGCTGATTCACCCTCCTTTATATATGTAATTTACTTCCTATACACATGGGCACAGAGCAGTAATGCAGAATCAACCAAATTTATTAAAATACAGTTTCAGTATGTTGTCAAAATTTCTGCGCCAGTTCTAGTAATCAAAATGGAATGCTCAAACTGTGCGGCAGCGCTACCATCAGCGGTTACAGTTGTCCAGTTGTCTGGCCATGTTATACAATCAATACTTCCAAGTGTAAGAATTGGTTCTGCAGTAAAACGGGAAGAAACTCTTATCAAAAGGATTTTTGGATCAAATTTCCAGCCTCATTGGTGTAGATATTATTAAAAAATAATAAAATACATTACATTTTTACCCTTAAAGTTTTGGATTGTTTCCATTTTGGTCCTCTAAATCTTTTTTTTCTTCTTTTTTTTAAATCTCATTTTGGTCTACCAACTTCTGCCTTCTGTTTGCAAGCAAGCACCACGAACTGAGATCTCAAACTTAGTAAATTTTTATGTAAAAAAAGAGTCATATCTAGTGCACAAAACTAACACATTTTGTGGGGTTTGGGAAAGGTCATGGTAGGTAACCTTACCTCCAATTTGTTTTGGAGAGGCTGATTCATGGAGTTGAACCCGTGACATGTCGCTTTGATGAAAGGCACTTGTCATTTCACTAAACCCCGACCTCTACATCGGGTACATTCTTCTTATTTATATTTTATTTTAAATATTCTTGCATTTTTTTAATCCAATCTACATTCTTGTCCGCCTAAAACCTTTAGCATGGTGCTAACAAAGTTTTTGTCATTATTTCAACTAGACAAGGGAAGATGTAAGACAATGAAAAGGATGTGATATTTCAGCCAACTAGAGTACATTGTTTATTGGGGACAGAACTAAAGCAATTATGAAAAATAAAATTTAAAAAAAGAGACAGAATTAAAGCAAGAAAGAACATTTTGTAGGCAATATAGTCAGATAGACAAAGTCAAAGCTACATAAACTGAGATGTCAGATATATTGAAGTTTGTCATCATTATTTTCAACACTAAGACGGCTAAGTCAAGAGAAATGAAAAGGCTGTCATATAACAGTTATCTAACTAGAGCACCGTGTTTAATGGTGTTAGGTAGGTGATACCAAGACAGAGTCAAAGCAAGAAGGAACATTTGTAGGCACTGTAGTCAGATAAATGTTTGAAACCAAGCAGCACTACATATGTTGTTTACACTTTTTAGCTAAAGATAAGAATGTTAGCATCAACGATTAGGAAAGTAAAGCAAGCAAAGATAAGATAGTGGTGTTTGCAAGTTGCAACACACCATTACAGTAGAAGTGAAATATAAGGCAACAGAAATATTAGGGGGTGTTTGGTGGTTGTTTTCAAACAATCATTTTCAGTTTTTAAATAGCATTTCACGCATTTTCACACACTTTTTCATCCATATTTTCACAAATGTTTTTAAACAACAATTTTCAGTTTTTAAACACATGTACCAAACGGGTCCTTAATTTTCCCCACAATTTGAGCTGAAATTTTGGAATACTGAACCCTCGCAAAGAGGTAAGCAATTCTTTTGGTTCAATGAGTACTCATGAACACAGCTTATCTTACAGATTGAACCCAAGTTTCTTTTTTTTTTTCTTTTGGGTAAAAGGGATTCAGGGAAAGGTTTGGGATGCTACCTTATTCTTTCTTTTCAGGTGCAAGAGACTAAGCACCTACATTATTGTTATTGCTGTTGTTTTTTTTGGTGTTGGTGGTGTTGGTGTTAATATTATTATTATTATCATCTCAATCGCTCGAGTATATTCTCCACATGGTTAAAACTACCAATATAGTTCCAGTATAAATACTAAATGGGCAAAAGATAATATAAAATTACCACCTACTTTACAGGCACAGGGTAGTGCACTCACCAATAGTAAATGTCTGACCTTCTACCATGAAACCAGCCTCGTCATTGCCTGTCAGACAATAAAGAAAATATGTCAACGAGTACTTAATACATTCAACAAGCACAGGAAACTTCAAATAATGACTTAACAGCATCCCCCTAACATCACCCCGAGGAATTTGAACCTAGCTTCTCCTCTATGGGAGAACTAAGCCACAAGGCTCTTGGCATGACCACAGCTCATTGCAACTATTTGGACAAACCAAATTTAGAGCTGGTTGCAGTCAATTTATAATTACTTGCTCCCTTACCAGGCTTTCAAGTGTTGAAGATGAAGCTCAAGGTAAAGGTTCAGGTGCTCAAGGTAAAGCTTCAGGTGTCACAGGTTCAACAGCAAAAGCACCGTTTGAGGTTATAACAGTTGTTGATATAAGTAATGCACACCATTTCATTAAAGCCAGAGATGATGCGCACCGTTTCATTAAAGGGTTAAGTGATGCGCACCATTTTGATTAATGACTGGTGCTTCTTCTCAGTGTATCAAATGGTGTCGCCTTGGGGATGTTCAAATATCAGTTATTGTGGCGCGAAGAGAAGTTATGGCTGAGCTGGGGTTTCCGTGAATTTAGGCGCATAGTTTGGATCTAATCTATTCTGTTATAGCAGTAATTGTAACTATAAATAGGAAGGTGTATCTCTGATGTAATTAAGCTTGTATTCAGTAATTCTCTCAATCAAGAAGATATTTTCTCAGTCTCAATTCTCTCTCTCTCTCTCTCTCTCTCCTCACTGTGCTTCTTCTTCATTGAATTCTCTCTGTGAATCTTTTCGTGGTTTTCATAACTCACAGTCTTGCATTTAGACGATATTACTTTTGTAACAAAATTCTTCATCAAGAATATCCATCCATCCATCATCAAATCAACCAGGAACAGTCGATAAAATAACCATAACAATTCAATATAGAGAGGGGAGTAAGAAGAAAGACTTTCACTTTTAACGATAAAATATAAGCTAAATTCGAGTCAACAAGTAGTTGAGCTAATGATACCCCAGATCAGAACTAATGCACTCTACTAAGCACTACCTAGACAGATCAAGCTAAAATGTATGTAGTGTAATAAACCTCATCATTTAAAGCTGTCATTTATTTTCACTACAAATTATATGGTATAACAATAATTCAGATACAAATTCTTAATCTACAAATTGGAGTACAAAATGAAGATTCCTTCACAAAGGGGAATAAATTCTACAACAATTGATATTAATTTTAGTAATCATCAACTCAAAATTGCTTTGGAACTCAACACGCAATGTGGAGTTAGTCACGCAACTTGCCAGCACTTGAGAAAATAACATCTAAAACATCAACAAGATAATCATGAAAAAATAAAAATGAATCAATGAAAGAAAAAAGCAGCTGGTCAATGAATCAAATTTGTGTTAGTTCACAAATTTGATCCAATGGCAAGGAATATAAGAGAAATAATGGTACATTTGCTTCACCTAAAGAACCCCATTACAAGGTTGTTGCCTGTTGGTACCAACATAAGATTTTTCACAAGAGAAAGAGTCCCCTTAAAGTTACAATGTTTACTCAATGGTACAAAATGTTTAGTTCTAATGGTTTGATTCTTCCTAAGCCAATAAAGTAATCAGGTAAGCAAAATACTGAAATCAATAGGTCACTTACGGTGATGATATATAATTGGTTCAGAGTGAAATACAGTTCCCACACCATGGCCAACAAAACGCTCCACCACATCATATCCATATTTTTCAGCATGCTCACTGAGATAACCATCCAAAATATAATTGTTATAAACAACTCAAAATCAAGTGAAATCGATCATTGTTACGTAACATGAAATAAAATGATCACGTATCATGCATTGAAGCAAATTATAAGGTTGCAAATTGTTAAATTACCGATTATCCCAAGAGCTTAAGCTATTAAGATATGGTAAATTTAATCATTTAACCACATTTTTAACACTCCCTCTCACGTGTGGGCCGAAACTATTTTTTAATAGGTGAGACCCAACACGTGGGAATTTGAATGGGAGATAGAGTGAAGGAGACAAAGATCGAACTTAGGATTGCATGCTCTGATACCATGTTAAATTACAAATTGTCCCCAAAGCGTAAGCTCTTAGGAAATGATAAATTTAATCACTTAACCATAAGTCTAACACTCCCCCTTACTTGTAGGCCTAAACTTCCCCTTAATAAGTGAGCCCAACAAGTGGGAATTTAACATTTTAAATGGGAGGTAGAGTAAAATCAGGGATAATAAAATGCACAAGTAAGTCAATTATAATATTACCAAAACACAATCAGTGAATTATGTCTATACTGTTTTGTGAAACACATATCCATCTATTAAACACAATGCCTAAACATAAAGTGAGTTGTAGTTACAATTTTTGTAAGTCATATTGGGCCTGTTATAACCGACTTACAAGGAGAAGAAATCATCGCCCAACATAAGGCTATGGGGCCCCACCCAATTTCATGTTCAACTTCTTACGTAAGCATCAGCATGCCAATGAAGTGGTTTTGACTCTTTCTGGCTCTACATTAAGCAGAGCCTTAAAGAGCTCTTGGAGCTAAAAAATATATGTGTGTTCATACCCACTAAAAAGAGCTTTAAGCAGTGTCAGTAAAAGTGTCAAGTGCACTTAAGTCTTAAGTGAACAGACCCCTTGAAGCCTAGGCGCTAGCACACGCTTGATTAAAGTAAAGCGCACATTTTTCAAATATAATTTCTAATAACCTCACATTTTTCAAATATAATATTCACAAAATATTATAAAAAATAAAGTGAAAACTCAAAATATTTATATTTTACCTATTAGGCAAGTGCAATTGATTAATGCTTGTAAGTTTGAAATTTAACTTAAGTTAATCAATTTCTTAAAATTTTTATATAGTAAATTGAAAAAAATTATCAAAGGACAATATGATAATAATCTAGTCATAGAAAGTGTAATATTTTGCATAATTCTCTTGTGCTTTATAAAAATACAGAGCCATTATAGTTATAATCAAATGATGAACATGGTTCAATCAACATACATCTAAAAGGCAAAGACCAAAAAGCACTAATAAATTAACCTAGTTTGTATCTTTTTGACATGCAAATAAATAATTTCTTGTGTAATACAACACCTTAAGAAAGAATGGTGTTTCTATAGTAAATCAATGGTCCATGTCATTTCCTTCAAGATCAAGCAAAGAACTTTAAAAATTCATATCTTTCTTTTTTTCTTTTTTCTTTTTTGATAAGTAATAAACTTTATTGGAGAAAGATGTAAGAAAATACAGAGGAAAAACACACAGGCAGTGTGCTAGAAGCAATAACGAAAAAATTAAGTAACAATGCAAGTACAAAAATCAAGCATATCAGGTAAAGAAATGAAAGAAAAGACACCCGAAGCATTTGCCCAATCACGCAAAGTCTGAAAAAACAGGAAGCTTCAACTCATGAATCAATCTTTCAATCCCTTCAAAGGTACGTGTATTCCTTTCCCTCCAAATGATCCACATCAGAAAATTAATATCTTTTTTAGCAATATAATTAAAACGCATGCCTAAGGCACGCTTCTTTAAATGAGCTGTGTTTCGGCCAAGCAAAGTGCTTAGACCTTGGGGTTTTGAGCTTTAACTGTACCTACGCGCGCTTATAACAACACTGGTTAAGGGGTCCTTAAAGCTGAAACTTGTAAGAAAAAACTCTACAATTCACTGTTCAAGCTTTATAAATCCAAAACTTTAAAGCACTATACACTGTAATTTGCCAAACACTCAAAACACTAGAGCTTTTCAAAAGCTTTACTACAAAAGCTTTACTTCCTACAGCAATGCCAAACAAACACTATGAAGAAGACAAAGAATCTTTTACACCTACCCCTAATATTTTATAACCAAGTCATAGTAGGCCAAGGTACTAAATCTACTCAAATACTTGAAATAAGAGTTTTCCTTTTGATTTTGTATCAAAAAAAGAGTTTTCCTTTTGATTTCAGTATTATTATAAGATCCACCTTACTACCTAAAAAGGTTTCCCAGATATAGTGTATTACAAAAGACTTTGGTAAAGTTTATTTATGACAGTTGTACAAGGCCATAGTCAAAATTCAAACTTTGATGCAGAGCACTTGTTTTTTCCTATGTTCTTTGATTACAAATAACTAACTCATTAACTCTATCAAAAGACTTGATGTGCACTCCAATGCTCCATTTCAACATTAAATATTTCCCAGGAAAAATATTTACAAGGAAAATGACTTTTTTCCTGTGTTTCATTGTGGCCCTAGAAAATATTGCAAAAATACTTTCCTCTATTTCACTAGCACATAAAATCATTAATATTTCATATAATTAAACAATAACTTTCATCCACAACATGAATACGAGCTAGAGCAACTAGAAAAACTTACAGTTGAGATGAGAGCTTTTTTTCTTCTCTTTTTTTGTTGTTGTTGTTATGTTCTGTGGGGATGGGAAGCCATGGAACATGTTTTACACTTGCTTTATGCTTAGAAGCATAAAACAATTTATACCTCTTTTGGGGTTTTTTTTTTTTTTATTGTAAAAAAGGTTTTCCGTTGACCAAGATTTTCAATTGTACCAAATACTGGAAATGTTTTACACCAAAACAAACCGAGCATAGCTTGCCAAGTATCAAGCCCTGTGCTTCTCTTTGGTGGGTAGTTCTTTTCTTCACATGCTCTGAATTGAATAATTTTTTTCATAAGGTTCTGAGTTGAATACATTAAAATAATGCTCAATAGATGAGCAAACTTTATTGCATTAATGAGTTAAAATTTATATGCTAGTATCAACAGTAAAGTAAAAAGCACAAAATTACTTTACTGTAGAATCTAAATAGGCTATTATACTGTGGACATGGATCTATTTCTAATAGCAACTGACATTTTAATTGGTTTCTGCAAATTGACATTCACATACTCTAACCATTTTAGAGTTGACACTTAAGTCTTATACAAAAATGTCTTTTCTTTTCTGATCCAACATATCATGAGCACAAGAAGCAGTACCTAATTCTCTTTCCAATTTTCTTAAATTGAGCACCATCTTTGCAAATAGCTATGCCTCTCTCCAAGCACTCTTCAGTAACCTGCCACATTACACAGATTGAACAGCTATAAGTGAGGCAACATTTAATGCGCAATTGATAATTTATTTGATAAATTAGTACAAAGCTTTCCAGAACAACAATGGTTGAGAAGAAACTATGCTTCCAACTTAAAACAATTGCTACATGCATGTCCAAAATAATAAGTTAGTTATTACCCCATTTGTGGGGATCAAACAAACATTTACCTTCACAAGGCGTTTCATCTCATCGCTAACATCTCCACAAAAAAATGTTTTTGATGTGTCTCCATGATATCCCTACACAACATACAAAGAAAGAAATCAGCTACTAGCTTTAAAGAAGTAAAATAGAAATACCGAAAGAGTCAGATACCTTACATTATCTACAGCAAGAAACTACGGACCTTTTCAGCAACAAATCTTCTAATATTATATTTGAGTTCCTGTGTGTGTGTGCACATGTGCTTTTTTCCGAAATAAAACTTTGGTAAAGAGCAAACCAATTGCATCATAAATGACAAAGGAAAAAAAAAAATTGGGAAATTTGTCTACATGTGCTTGTGGTGGGTTTATGATTCAAGTCTGAATATAAATCAAGGAAAGAGAGAATTTTAGAGGGGTAATCAGAGAGCTAGTTCAAGTTATCAAAATTAGCAAGAACACCCAAACCAAATCCATAGCTAAAGGGAGAGGAAAAGTCAAACGTTGGTTGAAAGTTTATTTACTTCTGTAGAAAAAACTGCAGTTAAGCCAATGGCAGCTCCTCCCCTAATAAGCCCTAGGAGGGTTGAGGACATTGGTTCAAGACCTATTGGGTGCATGTGTAACTTACCAAAAAATGTAAAAAAAGGAAGCCACCGTTTCAACTTCATAAAAATCTAAAATCCCAGTTTTACAAAAGCAAGATCTTTAAAGAAGATATCCACAGAGCTCTGAATTCATGGAGAGCAACTTCATATTAAAAGGCTTAAGAATCGATAACTCCTTAGCAGTAGGAACTTATATATTAAATATATATCTATATATTAACCAAGTTATTCCACTTCCAGGGTGACTGGCTGATAGAACTTTAATCCAACATCAAAATTTAAATCCTTGGAACTCCTAAATAAAACATTAGTGTGATTATGCGGTTAAGTTAAGTACAGAAACATTTAACTTTCCTTCACTTTCGCTAGCAATTTTACCAAATGGGACAAGTACAGAACATCTGTCATCCTCTCATATCATCCTATTGCTGAAAAAGTTTTAGATTTTAGGATTTTGTACCTGCCTAAAGAATGAAAAAAGGGAAGGGGGGGGAAGAGAGAGAGAGGGTGATGGAGTCATGGAAGATAAATATGCTCTTACTTTGCAAATTCGCCTATTCAAAAATTATTCTATTGAGTCCTCATGTGAAGTTCAATTGAAGTGAAAGATGTGCCCTTTTAATGGTCTAAGTATGAGTCTTTTAGGGTTAAAACAGTTTTTAATTTGGGTTTTCATTTTATTAGTTATGGTCAGTTTTATATTGAGGGGCAAATCTGTAATTTCTGCAAATCCTGCAAATTAAGGGTATTTTGGTAATTTAGTTGAATCTATAATCTTCTAAGGTATTCTAAGTATCTTAGGTTTATTTACTTTGGGTCCAAGTTAGTATTTATTAGGCTTTATTAATATTCCTAATACTAGTAGGAATCCTATATATTGTGCTCAATGTATTCAAAGAAAAATAGAATGAGTTGATTAATAAAATTGAGTGTTTTGAGCAATAGGCACTTTGGCTCTCTTTCTCTTCTTTCTTTCTAAGGTTACTGTTCTAAACAGCTGTTACAGCCCTAACTTCTCTCTGATTCTTCTTCTTTCCTAGCCCTAAACCAACCCAACTAAATGTAGACAAATCCCTAATTTGTCCTACATCAAATTGCTATCAGAGCAAAAATCCTATCACAGGTCCTTGCCAAAATCTTCTTCAGCCACTTGACAAGATTTATCATCTAGGATCATGTTGATGTCTGAAGATGCGTCTCTTCTCTCAATTGTTAGGCGTATTCAAGCTATACCCAAGTAAGAGGAGGATTGGAAGTGTACTTCAATATTTAGGACCATAGTGCATTGTGAAACTGAAAGTCAAATGCTTATCATTGATGGTGGCAGCGAGATGAATGTTGTTTCTGAAGCTTTAGAGAACGATCATTCTAGATACTTTATCAGTATACTACAAGCACTTGATATGCATCTAGCTTATGAAGAACATACAAATAGTATATATGAAAAAACTTAAAAATCAGGTGTATAGTACAGATGGTCAAATCAAATGCTCAATATACTTTACTGCAAGGATATTCAATCAAGACATCAAACAGTTATTCACATGTACAAATAAGCAAATATGAAAAATTAGCACATTAACTGGAACGTACATTTAGGTAGACCGTTACATCAATATTTATTATGTCACCATCCTGCACAAGAGAAGACTATTAGTGATGAATGATAAGGCTTCCTGTGAAGGTGTCAATACGTAATCATAGCATACCACACCTGTAACTGGCGAGAATCAGGTATTCCGTGGCACATGCACTCATTAACTGATGTACATACACTCTTTGGAAATCTCCCATAGCCAAGAGGCGAGGGATAAGCACCAGCATCAATAATCATTTGGTGTACTGCTTTGTCAATTTCATCTGTTGTAACAGACGGCTGTTAAGATACAAAAACATGTCAACCAAAGACCAATTTTAACAATACAATGGAGAGATAGCATGACTAGATTTACAATAAGCATGTGGTCCATCATGACAATGGATACAGAAAGGAGGTTGAACTTTTCCAAGACCTGTTCCACTTTTAAAGAGGCAAAATGAGAGAGAAATTTTCGTTTTCTTTTTATCACATTAAAGAAAACTGCATCCTCATGGATATTCCTCATCCTGATCATATTGTGAAAGACACTTGCAGAAGGAAAAAATAGCCTACGCACTAGGCATCCCATTCATCCAACAATGCACATCATATACTCAATAACTACCATCCCAATATATGTTGCAACTTGCAACAACCAGGACATCTTTCTGACAGGATACAACTCTATATCAAAGCTCACCAGAATTTATCCTAAAGGCCTTTCATTGACCTAATATATCTCTAGAAGACAACAGCAAATATGAAATCCACAGTTGACAACTACTGCAAAATATTCACAGCTGAAATGTGAATATGAAGTCACCAAGTAAAAGAGATCAAATCCAGCATACCAAAGGGTTCATTAAGCTTGGAAAATTTTAGTCACTTTTAAAATGTAATGTTAGGTCAACAGCTGCTCAAAGCTTGAAACCAAAATCCCAAATATAAAAACATGCAAGGTTCTGGAGTTACATGTCAAGTTGAACTTGAGTTGCATTTTAAGTTAAATTAACGAAGAGAACTTAACTCATATTGTGAGCCCACCTAGAAATATGCAAGTGATTTTAGACAAATGTTTTTTGGTAGGATACATTAGAACCAATACTCAGACACAGATTACGCATGAAGAACAACATTATGAACCTTATTAACTTATAGATCTTATTATTTACACAACACACACAGAATTTTACATGGGCCATAAAGCTTACCCTAACCAATTTTCCTGCATTGTCTAAGACACGAGCAGCAAGCTCGCATGCAGCCCTCATGCGAGCAATGCCTTCAGAATCATGAATTTGGTATTCACTTGAAATTTCCGGCAACAAATTTGAACCTACATAAGGAGGCTTTGGTATGTGATCAGGCATGGGAAGACGTGGTGATACCTTTCCCCGCCTCAATGGTGGCCTTCTTTTGACCTTTGTTACACTTGTAAGCTCACGTTCTCTACATAGGAACAAGGAATATATCAAGGACACACACTAAGAATCACTTCAACCTTCTAATGAAGCAATGAAATGCAATGAACCACTTATAGTCCAAACGTTTTATGCCCTGAAAAAGCACATTGATAATGACCCTACTCCATTTCTCAAAGTGCCTGAAATGCAGGTTGAATTTCCAACTTCAACCTTAACAATTCAAACAGAATCAATGTGACAATTATGATATAGAAAGGAGCTACAAAATAGATTGACATACACATATCCTCTACATGGCACCATATGCCGACATCAGTATTAGAGTAAATATAAAAATAAAAATAAAAATAAAATAATCGTATTAAAAAAAAATTAAATCAAGAACACACATGCATGAGCAAAGGGACTAAAGGACGGGCATAGTGCAGCTCTTCCTTTTTAGCAGCTTCCCTCTTTTCCTAGGTCTATGTAAAATCAAATAATAGTTTCCCTCATCATTTTTACCTCACCAGGCCGAACAGAGAATAAAAAGAATCCCAAATCATCATCTAATATGCCATAGCAATAGAAGATGTAAAAAAGTGTAGTAGTTGCAGAAGGGTTAAACCGCCTTAAATGCAATCATTCAACATTGTTCTTATTATTGAAGCCTATTGGTTTTTCATGTTAATTTTTGGTAGGGATTTCTTGGATTATGCAAGGGCAAGTGGTGGGTTTATTTTTTTGTTGGAAAGATCGTTTTAGTATTCATTGGAGTTGTATTATATAGAATGTCATCACACTTTGTCTCATGTGGTACATTTGGAGGAAGAGAAATACTCGTGCAGTAGTACTTTTGAAGGAAATGAGTTCACATTGATGGGACCTAAGCCTCTATTTCTTTTTCCATTGAATGAGAGCCATAAGAGGTTTTGCTTCACTATCTTTTTTGAATTGTTTTAAAATCATTTACACATTTTCTTGAACTTATAACTAGGGCTCACATTTTTTGATAACCTTAGGTAAGGGGTTGCTGCCCTCAAAAACGGCACAAACAATTAATTATTATCATTCCCAAGCAACTTTCAGAAACCCTCTATAAATTTCATAAAGTAAGCTTCTAAGCCATAAAAGCTGATTCAACTCTGAAAGAAACACACATACTGACTATTGCATAACTAAAAAAGGGGTCTTAATAACCCTTCAAAGTCATGTACCTTCTGATTCTCATTGCCTCCTCCAAACCCCGTAGCTTCTTGGAAAATACAACAAATTGGTTTCGAGAATGCAAATGTTTTCCTGAATTGAACAACCACATATTAATAATACAGAATAAGACCCATTATTGCAATCAAAGTTAGCAACTTTATATTGACAAAAGAGAGATTAACAAATAACTCCCCTAATGTGAACTCAGAGAAAATAAGAAAACACAACCAAATTTGAAACTTTCAAAGTTCTTATTGATGAAAACAAAAAAGACACATTAGCTAAAACAGAATATAGTTCAAAGTTTTCTGTTCTTTCCTTTTCTAATTTATTATTTTCATTAGCAACAGAAGAAAAAAATAGAGAGAAAATGAGAAAATAGAGTGTGAGTGACGGACCAGAGAGAGTATGGGGTGAGAAGGTGAGTGGGGCCCTCATCCCCATGAACATAGTTGACTTTGATAAAGGTTCACCATGCAAGGATGATGACAGTTGCAGAGATGCCATTATCTACTACACACTGTCACTGAGAGAGAGAGAGAGAGAGAGAGAGAGTGTGTGTTGTGTGTGTGGAATGTGGATAACAGAAAAGAGGAATGCAGAGCTTTGCAATACGGGCTTGGCCTATTTTGAAACAGTGACTTCTCACCCAGTGGGTATAATATTAATAGGCTAAATGTTTTATGGACCAAGTTATAATTATGGGAATATGGCAATAACCCCAACGATGCCCAAAACTTTGGGATACCAATTATAAAATAACAAAATCATTAATACATATTTTGAAAACATAACCGTTAAATTAAATGTTATTTACGCTTTTAATACACATGTCAAATTTTGTGTCAATTAGATATTATTTACTATATGATCTATAAGTTTATATTTTATGCATAATTTTAAATTACAAAATTTACAATTTAAATAATTTATTAATGACATAGTTATTGATCTTTAATTTTCTAGAAATTTTGCAAGCATGAAAGATTTAAGAAAAAGATGTAATCTAATAATAGATTTGTCAAAATTTACCTCCAATAAAAAAATATTGAATAAGGTTGTAACCTAAGGCTACAACCAATTTTGTAACTAAACTTTGTCCTTAAATTTATTCACTATTAAGATGGAAGAATAGACATTATAGATTTATCTTAAATTAGGGAGTTAATTTATATGTGTGTGGGTGTATGTGTGTTGAGGACCAAAATTTCACAAGAAAGTACACTCCATGAATAGTAAGGAAAGACCATGGGCTTTAACAAAAGAAGACTCAATTCATGAAGTTAAGAATGACCATGAAGTTAAGAATGGCCATGAAGGTCCAAAGTCCCAAAAAGAAGGAAAAAGAAATAAATAATAATAATTAAAAAAAAAAGGACCTAGACTTGGTCAGGCCAGAGGACATGCAGCAAGGATCTCGGTCAGACCAAAAGATATGCAATAAGAAGAACATCACGGCCCTAGGACCTTGATGTGTCCCTTTGAAGCCTTGAGAAGAGGACCTTGGCTGACATATGGAAAAGTTAAGGTATATGTTCAGATTTCCAGCTAAAAAAGCCATTAAAAATCTAGTGAAACCAGATATTATCTTTGTAACCCATGATTCAAGCCTGTGGGATCCCAAGTGGATAGTAAAGGAGAAGTGGTTTGGTCGGTAGGAGAGTGAATTCTGGTGAAAAGAGGATTCCGAAGGCTTCCCTTGGTTCATATATTTGCTTGGAATGCATGAACTAATGAAAAACTCAGTTCCCCCATGTGCATGACACCTCCCCACAATTTCCTCTCAATTGTCACTTTCAACTAAAGATGTCATCCATTGCATTGAGCAGCCCACTCACTCCTTTGATTTTCCAAGAAGGAATCTTTCATTTATAGTTAAAGTCAAATGTCATTTTTGAGTTATAATTGCCTAATTAAGCTAAACATTTACCCAATGCACTTTTCAGGTTCTAGAGGACATGGTTTTACCCAGCAAACCAGGGACGTCCTCGCCATGGGTATCAGACCATTTCCACTATAAAAGGAACACTAAGGCATAGCAGAAGGGGGGGATTCAGAGGGAGGAAATATGAGAGAGTTCAGAGGTCCAAAAATATAATTCTTAGAGCTTTAAGAGCCCAGCAAGGGGGAGGGGAGAGAAAATGAACAAAATAAGAGAGCTAAGGTGGAGGAATTCATCCCATATCCTTAAGATCATTCAAAATATCACTTAGCCTCCAAAAAAACATATGCCAAAACATGCACACATCAAATATCACTCTCTCCCACAAAATCTTCCTCACCTAAAGCTCGGTTTGGATACAACTTATAGCGTCCACGTCTTGAGTTTTCTGCATTTTCTGTTTTTTTTTTTTTTTTCTTCTTTGGCTGTTGCACGGGTCAGGGGGGACAAAGGCTACTATTCATGTTACTGTGCATGAACAGTAGCCGCATTTTGCTGACTTTTCAGCACATCTGTAGGTCCCGCGTACTGTTCACGGGACCCACAAACTTTACTTTACATAATTTTTTAATTAAAAGTGGGTCCCACGATACTATTTACACATTTAAAAATTATTTTTCTACAGTGTTTTTAGCTTTCAGTTTTCAACTGTATCCAAACGGACCCTAACTATCTTGGAAGGCAATGCCCAAGCAAAACTACTTGGACTTAAGTTCCAAATCCCACAAGTCTTGTGCAAGCGCTAAGTCTGTGAGAATTGGGGTCAGGATCCTCGTGGCTAACTCATTCTCATGAAATTCATTTACATATATATATATGTATTAAAATGTATATTCTAACCTAAGAAACTAACAATTTTTTGAAGATATGTGTATTGTATAATGTGTTCTTATACAAGACCTATAGAGGTAAAGGGAAAGAACGAAACTCCATTGCATAATAAGCATGGAGAAATATCGTATAGTTCAAAGAATCAGCATTCTGAGTTCTTACAGGTCTAGTACCCCTAGGAACCACGACATCCTGTTCGGGTACCACGACATCACGCTCGGAAAACCAAGTGAAGAAATTTTTTTAAATGTTCACATAATAAAATATAAGCCTTAAATATTCTATTTCAATCTCCTTCTCATTGTAAATATAATGAATAATTATTTTATTTATTTCGTAAGAGTAAATGATCATTTTATGACACTAAAACACTTATAATGGTATTTTATTGCTTAAAAGGAATTGCATTTTTGCCTTGAGGAGCTTTATGTGACTTGCACACAACTTAGTTCATAATCAGCCTCATTTAGCTGCTATGAACCAACTCCAGTCCACCAAACAACAAGTAAAGAGCCTAGGATCCTTATTTCTACTTGGGCCAGGGTACTATCCAAAAAAGGAACCCACACAATGTGTGAGGCAAAAGAAATGTTATATCCACAATATTTTCACAACAAATTATAAGTAGTAGATTGTTACAGGTTGCTATTGATAGGTAAAAAGTAATTTCATTAAACTACTTATGATTTTTTATGAAAATATTATGAAAAATATTGTGGATGTAGTATTACTTCTTCTTTTTACAATACCTTCATTTTTTGTTATGATTGTTTCAATATGATATTTTATTATTTTATTTTGACCTATAAAGAATGAACACCTCAATTGTGAAAATATTGTATCAATTTGTTGTGTTAATGTAAAACAATGCAAATTAAACAAACCAAAAATAATGTAGTATGAACACAAAAATAATAATAATAATAATAATAATAATAATAATAATGTAGTAGATCTATTGTAGCTTTATGCATTCCAAAAAAAACCCGACGATGAAACAATGCAAATTGAACAAACCAAAAATACGGGAGCAAAACTACATTAGCTTTCTGCTTTCGCTCGTAGATAGATGTGTGGCAAAGACGAGAACTGCAGATTCTAAAATTGTTAGGCTAATGAATAGTGTTCCACAAGTACTGATCCTAGTCCTCCTAAGGAACTTTTTAAGAGAGAATGTATCAAATTTATTCTTGTTTTTGTACATTTTCGACAAAAGGAAACACATACACCTGGAGATATGCTTTTGTATCAACAGAGATGAAAATTCCACACCGATGTGGAAAATGCAGCTTCATGGCTAGGAGAAACCAACATAGACTTAAAACTCTGATTGAAAATAATAGACCAAGAGCCAGTCAACCATCATAAAAACAAAGTTTCTACAAGATGCACGTTCAGACACCCGCATAATTAGGATTAAAATTAACCTAAAAATCTCGAAGATGATATATTATGTACGTATCAATCATTTTGACTGACTTTAACTAGACTTATAACAAAAATAAATTGGAATTCTAATCTCAAATTATTTTTTTTTAAACCTTTGACAATTGAGTAGTTATAACGAAGGTTTGAATTTTTGGTATCTCCATTCGAAACATTAAAAAAAATGCTAATTAAGTTACAAAACTCTTGTTAAACCTTAATCTCAACCATTAACACAATCACTAATAGTACGCCCAATTATTCCGGATAACGCTTGCATTATGGTATATATGAACTTTAATAATTTATGCTTTTAGGGAATTCAATTAATAAATCATTTTAGGAAGTTTGTTTATCATAAAATAAAAAGATGACTAACTTTTTTTTATAATTTTTTCAATTTTTCATTAAGAAAATTTCTTATAATTAATAATTAATAAACTCTAATGTCATACATTAACTAGACCCTCAATGTATAAGTAGGGTTTTTCTTTGAATTAACAAGATCCTGTTAAATTTTCACTTTCAATCAATTACATTTATGATACGAGCGGATGTGTTTTCTTGACTTTCATGCACAGAATCTTCCATTTGAATATCTCCATTCGTAGCAATTCAATGACATATATATGAGATTGACGAACTGGAAAGCTGAATTAATTAGCAGGAAAGAAACAAATGAGCCTAAATATTTCTTGGAAGTCTCGAAGAAGCTGCATGGAAAAGATGAAGTAAAGAGAGTAAGAGAGCATCTAAGAAATATACCAGTAGCTATAATAATAATAATATTTATTCATTAGTTAAATACCTAGTCTTCGACATTGAAGTTTGAACTTGTCAAATATTTGGAAACTCCACCAAAAAAAAAAAAAAAGAAGGTTCATGCCAAATAATTAGCAAAATAAAGTCAAAAATCCATGTTGTTTTAGGAGATGACACTGCCATTGAGATGGAAATGTCTTATATTTGATTATATTATTGTTCATTATATATAGTTAATGTTGTTTTGAAAATTTTTGGTGAAAAAAATTGAAGATAACATCGTCTCATACTCTCATTCAGATGTCATGTATAGAATATTATAATTGAAAATAATAAAAATGAGAAGCACGAGGCAAGTGTATCTTATGGTTATGGGGACATTAATTATTTGTATATATAATTGGGATAGTCAGTGTTAAGCTAATGACTTTAGGTAATTAGAGCACAAAGTGTTTCATTGGCTATTGGTGTTTAGAAGGCGCTCCCATGTGACCACCTGAGTTGTAATATTTGGATTTGGACTATGAATGTGTTGCCTTAGTGTGTATTACATATCACGTTACTTGTGTATTAAGTCAATCTAAGTTAATTTTGTTTAACTCTCTCTTCCCTACTTAATAATTGATCATCCAGTGCTCTCGTGCTTAGGCGCGTGGTAGCAAGTAGGAGTCTTGCAGATTCTTGCAAGAGGTGGAGTGACCTCCCCTGGGTGAGGCAGTGATAGATTTGTGGTTCCTCTGGTGTAGTCGTGTGTGGGTCGCCTAAAAGCACTACATAGGTAGTCTTTTGGTGGACTCATCAACTATGGCTGAGGAGTTAGAGGAGTTGTGGAAGAAATTAACTTTTACGGAGGAAGAAGACACCGGAATTGAACTTGATAGCGGAAGCACAAGAGCTGCAAGAAAAGTGGGAAAGTACTGTGCTATGATGAAGATACTATCTCAAAGGAGCATTAACGTGGACGCATTGAGAAAGAACCTAAGAATGTTGTGGAAGCCTAACAAAGGGGTTCAGATTTCGGAAATAGAGGAGGATCTGAATCTAGTGGAGTTTGGAGATGAGAAGGATAAAAAGAAAGTGTTGGATATGTGCCCTTGGAGTTATGAGAAACAACTAATCCTCATCCAAGAATATGAAGGAGAGCTGACACCGAAGGAAATCGAAATGAAATGGGCCCCGTTCTGGGTCCAGATCTACAATCTTCCATTGAACAGCAGGACAAAAGAGACAGGATGGGCTATTGGGTCGTGCCTTGGTTCGGTGCTAGATGTGGATGTGAATGAGGCTGGAGTGCAATGGAGTAAGTGCCTTCGAGTCAGAGTGCGAATGGATGTAACCAAGAGACTAGTGCGAGGGAAGAAAATCTCTACTGAAGGGGGTGATTCTAAATGGGTTAATTTTATGTATGAGAGATTACCCAATTTTTGTTACCGGTGTGGACTCCTGGATCATTCCCTAAAAGAGTGCCAGGAAGGACAACCAGAAAGCAACAAGGAAGGGGAAAGCCAGCTTCAGTATGGCGCTTGGTTAAGGGGGGGAGCCAATGCGACGAGGACGACAGGAAGTGTTAGCTCAGGGGGCAAGAAGAGACATGGGGGAGAGTTCGAATTTAGAGGTGGGAATTCCGTCCACCACGACGGAGCATAGACATTCGACGAAGGAAAGAACGGAGGGAGGAAACAGTCACGCGCCTGACACATCAATCCAGGTGGCCAGCTGTACTACACGAGACGTGGGTGCAGTAACCACTCCTAAGCTAGTGTCAGAAACTTTACTTGAGGAAGGTAATGTCAAAAGGATGGAAGGAAAGATAGAGGAGAAGGTAACTGATTTTAGAAGATTTGGTGGAAAAAAGTCAGGTGTCAAACCAGGTATGGGGGAAGAAATGCAGTGGGTAAAAGATGGGTGTCAGGGGCCTGAAGTTTTGACTGAAAGAAATTTAGGACCAAGTCTAGAAGTAAAGATGAAGGAAGATGGGCCCGAGGCAAAAAACCCAGTGGTAGGCCCATTAGCTTTAGTTTTGATGACAAAAAGGGTTGGACATCTGAAGTGCTAAGCCCAACAAGCAGGCACTGGAAGAGGTTGGCTAGAGAAAATAATAAGCAGGCTTCTCAAGGTACTGGAAGCCCAACCAAAGGTAAGAGAGATGGCCCAATTCCACTTCAGGAGCTTGACCCAAACTCTGGAGGTTTAAAGCGTAGAAAAGGAAACAAAGGAGTTCACGAACTAAATGAAGAAAAAAAAAAGGTTGGCGGTGGCTGCTGTGCAGCACCGCCGAGCCAAATGAGTTTGTTAGCCTGGAACTGTTAAGGAATGGGATCGTCCTTGGCAGTTCGGACACTCGCCGACAAGGTAAGAGCAAAAGATCCTATTTTGGTTTTTCTGTCGGAGACGAAAGCCGGAATAAATCGAATGAAGGGAATTCAAAATAAGTTGGAGTATTCGCAGGGGATTACGGTTCCTAGTGATGGTCGAAGTGGGGGTTTAGCGCTGCTGTGGAAAGAAGGCACCGATGTTCGTTTCAAGAGTTGCTCTAACTCTCATATTGATGTCGAGATTTACGATGGCTCTGCTTCAACCCCGTGGCGAGCAACGGGTTTTTATGGGCAACCCGACGCAGCTAAAAGGTACATTTCATGGGAACTAATGAATGTTAAAGGTGCAAAGCCCCTTACCATGGGTTGTGTTCGGTGATTTTAACGAAATCTCCCACTCAGATGAAAAATTAGGGGGACTGGAGAGGGATGCGGGGCAGATGAAGGAGTTTAGAGAGTGTCTAAGTCGTTGTGGGCTTGTTGACTTGGGGTTTGTCGGGCAAAGGCACACTTGGTGTAATGGCAGGGGAGGGGAGTAGAGGACTAAGCTTAGATTGGATCGGATGGTGGCAAGTGAGAGCTGGATTAACATTTTTCCAGATGCTAGTGTGCACCACGTGTCTATGTCAGTCTCTGACCACTGTTTGCTCTCACTCTTCCTTCGTCGTAGAAAGTCTTGCAAGCCAACTAGGAAGAGGTTCTTCTTTGAGGCCATGTGGACAAGGGAGACCGGATGAAGAGAGATTATAAAGGATGCTTGGGATCCATTGAGGTGTAGCACGGGGTTCACAATATGGATCGCATAAAGCATTGCCAAGAACAGTTGCGGGAGTGGAATTGGAAGGTGTTTGGAAATGTTAATAATACCCTAAGGCAGAAAAAAAGTTACCTTCAACATTTGGAAGTCACAGATGGGTTGATGGATAAAGCAAAGGAAATTCAGGAGGTGAAAAAGGAGATCAATGAGATTCAACTTCGGGAAGAGATTATGTGGAAACAGAGGTCTAGGGCGCTATGGCTAAAGTGGGGTGACCAAAACACGAGGTTCTTTCATGCCACAGCTAGTCAACGAAGAAGGAAAAATAGAATTGATGGGTTGCAGAATCATCAGGGGGTTTGGACCGATGACCAGGAGGGCATTGAAAATATAATCTTAGATTATTTCACGAAGATATTTAGATCGGACAACCCCTCAAATTTTGATGTTAGTCTGAGTGCAATAGCTAAGAGAGTCTCTCAGGAAATGAACGAGGAGCTGGTAGCAGAGTTTAAGGCAGAGGAGATACGGCAAGCTCTTCAGCAAATGCATCCCACGAAAGCCCCGGGGCCTGATGGTATGTCACCCATATTTTATCAACAATATTGGGATATAGTAGGAACTGATGTAGTAAATTGTGCTTTGGAAATTCTAAATTAAGTAGGATGCTTGACATAATTAATGAGACTTTTATCTGTCTAATTCCTAAGGTAGCTTCTCCCCAGAAAATCACAGAATTCAGACCTATAAGCCTGTGCAATGTAGTGTATAAAATTATCTCTAAGGTGCTTGCGAATAGGCTGAAAAAAATTCTGAAGGAGGTTATTGATGAATCACAAAGTGCGTTTGTGCCGGGTAGATCCATAATAGACAATGTGCTAGTCGCTTTTGAGACGATGCATTGCATTGATCAGAAGAGGAGGGGTAAGGAAGCTCTCATGGCAGTAATGCTTGATATGAGCAAGGCATACGATCGCATTGAATGGCCCTACTTGGAAGCTATTATGAGGAAGATGGGGTTTCATGATAAATGGATTGCTCTTATGTTGATGTGTGTAAGTACGGTCTCCTACTCGGTCCTGATTAATGGGGTGCCCAAAGGGAAGATTGTTCCTTCAAGAGGCCTCCGGCAAGGAGACCCAATCTCTCCATATTTATTCCTCCTGTGTGCAGAAGGTTTGTCGGCAATGTTGAAGAAGGAAGAGGAAGAAGGTCACATTAAAGGAGTGGCAGTAAGTAGAGGAGCTCCTAGGGTCTCTCACTTGCTATTTGCTGACGATAGTATTATTTTTTGTAGAGCATCAATATTGGAGTGTGAAAGGGTATTGAAGGTGTTGGAGGACTACGAACGGGTCTCAGGTCAAAAAATTAATAAGGAGAAAACAGCCTTATATTTTAGCAGGACCACGAGTCAAGAAGTACAAAACCAAGTCAAGCAAAGGTTAGGGGCTGAGATAATCCGACACCATGAGAAATATTTGGGGTTGCCACCACTAGTGGGGAGGGGAAAGAGAATGGCTTTTCATCGGATAAAAGACCAGGTGGGTAGAAGGATTGCGGGGTGGAAAGGTAAGCTTTTATCTAATGGGGGTAGAGAAATTCTCATTAAGGCCGTCGCTCAAGCCACCCCTACTTACACTATGAGTGTTTTTAAGCTCCCAGACTCCTTATGTAAAGAGTTAAACTCGATGATGGGAAATTTTTGGTGGGGACAAAAAGAAAAGGAAAGGAGATTGGCATGGGTTTCTTGGGAGAAATTATGCAAACCAAAGGCCGAAGGTGGTATGGGGTTTAGGGATCTTAAGGCTTTCAATTTAGCTCTTTTAGCGAAGCAATGTTGGAGAATCTTGGAGCATCCAAACTCATTAGTTCATAGAGTGTATAAAGCCAAGTATTTTGCACAGGGATCATTCTTAGAGGCTCAAGTAGGAAGAAAACCCTCCTATGCGTGGAGGAGTATTTTGGCAGCAAGGGATATAATTGAGACGGGGTCTAGGTGGTGTGTTGGGAATGGGCAGAAAGTCCACATCTGGAAGGACAGATGGATCCCAAGGCCTAACTCATCCAAAGTAATCAGCCCGCAGAAGGCTCAGTACAAGGAAGAGAGGGTTTCAGACCTCATTGACACGGAAAGGAGGTGTTGGAATGTAACTAAGGTCAGAAGCTTATTTCTGCCGCACGAAGCAGAGATAGTTTTGGGTATACCAATCAGCTACAGACTACCTGATGATTCGGTCATTTGGGATGGGACGTCAAGTGGAAAATTTTCAGTTAAAAGTGCATATTGGGTAGCGCAGAGGTGCCTAAAGGAAAGGAAGACAGGGCCAGATCCAGGTAGTAACTCTGACAACTCGAAAATGAAAGCTATCTGGAAAATGGTCTGGCAAATAGAGTGCCCAAGCAAAATAAAGTGTTTTATGTGGAAGGCGTGCAAGAACATCCTCCCTACCAGAAATAGTCTAAAGCTGAGAGGGGTTGATTGTGGGGACTGCTATGCTTTGTGTGGGGATAGGGAGACGTCAGGGCATATTCTATGGGACTGCACTTTTGCAAAGGAAGTATGGAGTGGATCGAAAATTAAACTCCCTTCATTGCCCGGACCTGTGAATGAGTTCTTGAATGTAGTGTGGGTGGTGGTGGAGGCTTGCCCAAATATTAACTGGGTGTTGTTTGCAGTGACGGCGTGGAGCTTGTGGAATAATAGAAATACGGTGACACATGGAGGACGGAGCAAAGATAAGGAGGGGCTCATTCAGTCTGTGGCTAGTTTTGTTGCAGAGATCAAGGAGGAGAAGACAACACAGAGCAGGGGCAACTCTGTTGCTACACAATTTTGGTCCCCTCCAAAGCATGATTGGTATAAGGTAAATACGGATGGTGCGGTTTTTAGGGAGACTGGAAGCTGCGGCATTGGTGTTGTGATCAGGAATGAGAAGGGTCAGATTATGGGGGCTCTTTGCAGGCGTTTGGAGTTCCCGCTGGGGGCGTTGGAAGTTGAGGCAAAGGCTGTGGAAGAGGGAGTCCAATTTGCAAGGGACCTGTGTCTAAACCAGATTGTAGTTGAGAGTGACTCTCTTGGGGTGGTTAATTCTTTATGCAATCCAGGCATGATCCAAAGCAGCATCCGTAAAGTGGTTGAAGGAACGAGGCTGGGCTTGCGCTGTTTTAAGGCATGGGAGGTGGCTCACACTCGCAGAGGCTGCAACACAACGGCTCATATCCTTGCGAGAAATGCTAAGTTTGTAAACAACAGTGTTATTTGGGTGGAGGATATTCCACCGATGATTGTAGATCAAGTGATCAATGATGTAAACTGTATGGTTTCCAATTCGGTTTAATGAAATTTAAGTGTTGACTATCAAAAAAAAAAAAAAAAGTCAATCTAAGTTAAATAAGTGATTATGAAGAATTTTAGGTGGGGTGAGTCTTTTGTGGGGGTGAAAATTGCTAGTCATACCTCTTTCAATTTTAGGGTATAACACTAATTATTCTAACTTATACTATAAATATAGGTATTAGTACTTTTCTTTGTCATAATAACACATAATTTCTATAGTTAGGGTCATATTTTGTATGTTGGGTATTCCAAGTCAAAACACACATTTTGATGTATTTGAGTCTTAGTTTTTAGTGTTCAATAGTTTGTTGCAAATTTATGTTGAATGTACAAGAAAATTGCTCCCAAAAAAAAAAAAAAACTATTGTGTGTACTAATTTTAGCAATTTGGTTCAATAAAATTACAGTCTAACAACAAAAAATTTCCAATATCAAAACTAAAATGAAAAAAAATTAATTCCAATCATTCAATTTTACCCAAAATAAATAACAGTACCCTTTAAAAAAATTTAATCAACATAATTTTTCCTTTACTAGATGCTCACATCAAAGATGCACACCATTTTTTATCTTTATTTGACGGTTAATTTTTTGTTTTGTAAGTCTTTATTGACAGTTTATTTGAAATTTTATAATTATATATATATATATATATATATATATATATATATATATATGTATATACTTTTGCCTCTAACGGCAAAGTCTACGTTATTCTGTTTGTAATCATTATAATTGTAAGTGCACAATTGCGCCTGGACCCTAAAACAAACGTAGGCTCAGGCCCAATGAGTCTTAAATAATAAAATTTGTAGAATGTGGGTTCACAATCTAGTTTAGTAATGTTCGAAACTTGATGAACATGCTATAATGTTACAATATTTGCAAACAATGGACGAATAGGGCAAATGAACCTCCTCGGACGTAAACCGAGGATGATTTATGTATTATTTCTTTTTTTTCTTTCAAAGATTACAATTCTCCTCCCTTTGTCTAGTCCCCCCCCCCTTTTCTTTACTCTCTCTCCTCCTTTTATACTTCTTCTTCTTCCCTCTTTATTCACGTATAACGCAAATTACCCTATTAGACACATGTCCCATCCACCACCCTCTGGAAGTCTTCAAATGATAACAAGAAGGTTGACTTCTACTGTTCATGGGTCATTTCCCCATTAATGCGGCCAGGGAGGTAGATGCAGGGTCTTTAATGTAGAGGTAGCAGCATTTTCCTAAGATATTTCTTTCACTCTGTGGCATCTAGAAAGTATTTAGATCTCCTTCCTAACCAACAGTTTGTCCAGAACACTGCCTTGATCCTTTTGGCGAATCCCAGGGTCTTTGTGGGTCTGTCCGAGGAAAGACTTGTCCGAGGACGAATCCTCGGACTCTCGACCTATGGGCCGACTTGCAGCTCTAGAGGCTTTTATTTTAAAACAAACTAGCGTCCATCAATAAAGCCCAAGGCCCAAATACTTACTTGGGTCCTTTTATTCCCCACAATAACCCCTCAAAACTTTATTTTTCCTCATCCGAGGAGAAAAATAGAGTTTTGATCCGATCAGAGCTCCCTCCACAATAATGTAATGCATTAATCATTTAACTAATACATGGAAAAACTATACCAATATTTAAAGAAGGGTACTGCGTCTACAATATTTTTATTACATTTTTACAACAAATTATAAATGGTAAGTTGTTCTTCGTTCTAATTTAAATTAACAACTAAAATTACTTTCGCCCCTAACTGCAAAGTTTACGTTATTTTGTTTGTAATCATTATAATGTAATGCATTTATCATTTAACTAATACATGGAAATATTATACCAATATTTAAAGAAGAGTACTACATCTACAATATTTTTATTACATTTTTACAATAAATCATAGATGGTAAATTGTTCTTGGTTCTAATTTGAATCAATAACTTAAATTACTTTTATGTCCACCCATAACAATCAATAATAATCTACTACTTCGAATTTATTGTGAAAATGTTATAAAAAAATTATGCATAACATTTTTTATATATTTAATTAGACTCACTACCATTTATGGAGTAGTCTGCACCATGCAAGATGAAAAAGATAAGTTTTTGATAATTTCAAAAGAACTTATCTCACACCGTCAATTATGGTGCCAATGGTTAGGAACAAAGTCACCTAAGTAAATAGTCGCTGTTTCTCCACACACACACACACACACAAACACAAAAAAAAAGAAGAAGAAAAGTAAATAGTCGTTAAGTATATACAATTAACGTTTTTTTTTAATAAGACGATTGAATTTGTTAAAATGGGGGGGGGGGGGGGGTGTGGGGGAGCAAGTAAAAAACACATCATCAAAACAAGAAGAATTTGTGATTACCTACCCCTCATAATTTTGTATTTACCGAGTGGATAGCACTGGCAGCGCCCTTGATCCTTTTAAAAATCTACTTCATCTTTATATTATGCCCACCAATCACCTCCACCAAATTCTATACGAAGATAGTACACCTGTGACCTGTTTTAAGTTTGGCAAAAAAAGTGAAAAGAAAAATGTCATGAAAGCCAAATGACCTCTTTCTTACTTATTATTAGACAAAATGACTTCAATTCCACTCACTAATTTTTGTTTTTTTTTTGTTTTTTTTTCTTTCCCAACCCAATAAATTAACCATCCTCTTTTTGAGGGCAAAGGTTCCTTCCACACCACACCTATTATCTATCTATTATTATAGTGTATTTATTTATTACCCCTCTCTCTCTCATTGGGGGTTGGGGCGATCGTATTTGTTTGTCAACAAGGAGATATTTTGGGAAAGCCACAAAGCAAAAACTACAAAAACACACTAGGCATTAACTGGTGAATAAAACTTTCCCAATAAATAAAACATGGGAATTTAAAGAAAGAAAAGAAACCATGAACAGAAACAAAATGACAGTTATCCTTTTTTTTTTTTTTTACAATTTGTTGCATCTAAATTCAGCTTTCTTCAGCCTTTTTTTTGTTGTTTTTGTTTTGTCTTGTAATGTACAATTCACCTTTGGCAACTTGCAACTACACCACCCCAGTACACTTCCTTTCCCCTCCTCCTTCCTTCTACTTGGCCATTCACAAAATGCTAAAAATTACAAAAAGAAAGAAAGAAAATTAACTTTTTTTTTTTTTTTTAATGTTACAAAGCTCCAACTATCCTTTGCTTCTTACTACACTCTAATGCCAAAAGATCCATCTCTCTCATTCTCTTCCCACCGTTACAACCACCAATATTACCACTCTCTACAACCCCCCCAACTCCAGGAATTTTCAAAATGTTGACCCCAAATAGCCTAACCATCTGAACCGGGTTCGAGGATGATGATGATGATGACGGCCCGGCTCTTGCCTTCCATTCAATAAAAAGCTGATTATCAGGACCGGTTGAGCGGTGAAAACTAACAATGTCACCGGCTTTGAGATTCTTCTCTTTCACAAACCGGCTCCAACCCTTTGTAAGCACATAACTCTGGCTACTATTCCAATATGAATACCTGAACCTCCACACTTTGCCTCCAACATCTTCAAAATTCAACAGCAAACCTTTTGAACTAGTTGTAGAATTGCTTCCACTGTTTTGTAAAGGAAAGTGCTTTTCAGCGTGTTGTTTTGGTATCACAAGCCTGTTCAACTTTCCCACATCGCTTGGAGTCACAGCTTTCTCAAAAAGCTGTTCACGCGCTTTCATTGAATAATAATTCACTCTCTCTAATAACCCATGTCCTAAACTCTCACCCTTTGATCTCCTTGTACTATCCAAACCATAGTTACGCTTGCTTTGTTCCAACTCATCGTTGTACGTGTGTTTCCTCAACATGTCCACAATCTCAGCCTTGGAATGAGAATTCAAGAACACAGTCTCTATGTCATCCTCTTGATGATGATGATGATGATGATGATCAGTAGTACCACAGGGCTTGAAGTTAGTCACAGCATCTCGGCCACGAAAGCGTTGGGCCGCGATGTCATAAGCTTTTGCAGCTTCGTCTTCTTCGTTGAAAGTGCCTAACCAGACACGTTGATGCTTCTCGTAAATCTGGGCACCCCAGCGACCGTTTGGTTGTGGCACCACACCTTTGTATTTGGAAGATGGGAGCTTTCTGGACTCAGCTTCTATGCCACTTTCAGAGTCTAAGATTAATGTGCTGGTTGTGCCACTTCCAACTCGGCATAGACTCTCAGGGGACTTTGTAATATTGGTAGGTGAAGGGAAAGGTGATTGAGTGGTGGCTGGGGAAACGGACATAGAGTCACTTGTTGTGCTTTCATCTATGCAACTTCCATCCATTTTCTTTTCTTTTCTTTTTTTTGGTTTAGCTAAAAAGAGAGAGATTTAGGTAAGGAAATAAGGTGTATTTTGTGTGTGGTATGGTACAAGGAAATAAGAGAGAGAGAGAGAGAGAGAGATATGAATGGAGGTGTCGTTGGAGGGTTGAATATATATAGAGGGGGGGGGGGGGGGGATTTGGTTTGGGACTTGGGTATGCTAGTGAATGTATAATATTTTGGAGAAAATGTAGAAATGAAATTTTAATGTTGTGGGTTGGAATTATAATAGTTAAGGGCGTGTTGGAGATATGGGGATGTGAGTGTAGTGGGTCAACCCCTCAGAGAGAGAGAGAGAGAGAGAGAGAGAGATGGGTATTGGGTAAGGAACTACTAGGAAGATTCATAGAGAGAGAGAGAAAGTGTTTTTGTGTGGGGAGAAGGAATAGTATGGTATAATTGTATAAGGGGAAAATAAAGAAAGAGGGAAGAGTGGGTGTTTAGGGGTGGTAGTATGTGAGGGTTGTGGGCTGTGGTATGTGAGGTAGGTCCCACACTAAGCAACTTGATGGGGTTCACATGAGTGTGGACCGTGTTTTAGTTGAGTTCATCCCCCCTGTGCTTTGCTGACCCCCACTTCCCCTTGAAGCAAATGCCCCTTTTCTCTTCTTTCTTTCAGTCTTTTCTTTTTTTTTCTTTTTTTTTTCTATTCTTTATTTATATATATATATATATATATATATATATATAAAACTACCTACGCAACATTTTCAAAATAAACTCTAGGTGATAAATTATTAATAATAAGTTAGAAAAGTGATGTTAGTAATAAATACAAATAAAAATAAATAAGCTTACCATTTAGACTATTTTATAAAATTTGTATGATATATATATATATATATATATATATATGTGTGTGTGTGTATCTTATCTGATTCTGCTGCATGTTCATCAAATCTACTCTTATCATTTGTTGTTGCCTTTATTAGACCAATTAGAATGTAGATAAACATTAGGACAGAGTGAGGGGAGGGGTTACTTCCAATAGGATGGGTTGTGGGGCTAAAGTTTAATAATAAGGAGGTGGGGAAGGATAGGCATTCAAGACAAAGCTCATCCAACAAGAAATTCCTCCCCCCATAAGTCTTACCTGGCTTGATTTGATTCGTCCTCTCTAACTTTTGCTTTGTCTTATTGGCCAGGTTCACCTTAATATCTATGAAAATAAAATAAAATAAAATAAAAATCCAAAAAAATAAAAATAAAAATAAAAATACCTTTAAAATCATCATTGCATTATTTCCAACCGACATTGACATCTCTCCTCCAAGTGGGTTTCTCTTGTTTGTTTTACCCATTCATTTCTTGAGAATGAATTCCCTCTTTGTAAACCCGTGGGATTATACAGATATTGATATTCCCCTCGTGTGGGTTCCACTTATTTAAACGGATTAAATCCTTGTAAAAAAAACACTCATCAAATTGTACAGAATATGCTGACTCAAATTAGCTTTTGTTGGTGCTTATTTCAAATTTGATATATACTATATAATTTCCTTTTTCTTTTTAAATACACTGGTTCTTTTTTTATCCCCTTATTTTGTAAAAGTTCAATGAACCAATGTTCATCAAAACACTGTTTTCAATGTACAGCTTCTGATTTAAGAGTGAGGACACAGAAAAAAAAATAATAATAATAATCAAGCAATGTAAGCTAGTTCATCAAATTGATTGTGGGTCCAATTATTGCAACTTTTATTTATTTATTTTTTGTTGGGGCTTGCAATAGAAAGAAAATTGTTATAAGTATCTGGTTGTCAATGTTTCATATTATTATTATTATTATTATTATATTATTATTATTATTATTATTATTATTATAGGGGAGAAGAAGATGAAGATGGAGGGGGATATTAATATTATATTCTATGGGCGATTCTGTACGGATGAGTCCTCGGTCTTTGAAGGGCCCACATGCAATGCAAGTTGATTAAAAACCGAGCGCTGAAGACGGTGGGTCAGTATTTTGGGGCTTTGGCTGTGGTTTTGGGTTTTTTGGCATTGTTTCCTGGCCCTACTCTTACAGATTCCACCTCTATTTTTAATTTTTAAATCATAATAATCAACCATTCACTTTCACGACTGTAAAAACAGTTTTTATAATAACACAGCTCATTTTCATTAAAAAAAAAAAATTTACAACTTTTTTACCTCAATTCCACTTCTACCCCTCAAAAAAGATCAAACCATACTTTTTACAATATTTAAGTTGGTAATTTTTTATTAATTTTTATATAAATTTACTATTCATACTACTTTTTTTTTTATCATTATTAATTTTTTTTATATTATGAAATTTTGTCATATTTTGCACATAAACCTTTGAGAAAGATTATTCCAACAAACTTTTAGTGACAAACTGTTGTTGACTTTTATTGAGAAACTAAAAAGTAATTTTAGTTAATAAATAATAACATGTTATTTAAAATTTATTATAATATTATTGTAAAAATATTTTGTATCCAGAGGTTTTTATAAATTTTCTCCAACTTTTATTACAATTTATTGAAGTAGTGACCAAACTATGAAAAAATTATGATAAAAATTATGTTTAATTTTTCTAAAAATTTCATTTTTTATATAAAAAGAAAAATAAAAAGTCATGATTTTATGACTAAATCAATATTTTTTTGATTATTTTTCTAAAAAAAATGTCATTTAATAACAAGTAGGCGTACGATATTCTTGTATACGGAAATGCTGTCATTCCTTTATCGCCACTCCTTGAGAAAGGGAACGTGTGAAAATGTCTTTGATGTTCGGCTGGCTGTACCGAAGATGAAGAGACCAATAATGTGATGGAATAGACTAGAGATTTATCACTTCTTTTTTTCTTTTATTTTTTAATGAATAGGGATTTCTTTGCTGTCTCATTGATATTCATTGCTTTAAGATTTTTGTTTGTGATTGTAACTTGCGACACATGACATGATATGTTATTACCAAAAATGTTTAATTTATCTGCCCAAATTTGAGTCAAAGTTCAGCTATAATTATCTTCTATCGACATTGATGAAGAAAGCAAATCAAAGACAATTTTATGTTGCTAGAGAACACATTCAGTTCTGCTAGGTGCATGCGAACAAATAATGCAACTTTCCATGACCCAAATTTATACGTAACTTACCAAATTATATAACCATAAATGCAATTCATGTGTTGCGAATTATTTCATATCTGCTTCTATGGGACAAGTTTATGGTAAATTATCACTAGGGTTACACCAAACATTGTTGGTATTTAGCTTTCTTCCGAAAGTAAAACAGATTTACCCAAAAAAAAAAGAGAGGGGGAAATCTAATAATTTATGAATAAAGCTAAGGGTACAATAATTTCATAATAAAAAGACTACTATTTTTTTTTAAATACACCAAACATTGTTGGTATTTAGCTTTCTTCCAAAAGTAAAACAGATTTACCCAAAAAAAAAAAAAGAGGGGGAAATCTAATAATTTATGAATAAAGCTAAGGATACAATAATTTCATAATAAAATAAGGTGACTACTATTTTTTTTTAAAGAATACTAAGCATTTTTAATACACACAAAAAAATGAGAGAAAGTAGAATATCTTAAAGAAATTAGTCTTAAAGAAATTGACAATAATGTACTAAAAGGGTCTAACTTTTAGATACATAATAGAGGGTTTAAACCTCTTTAACTTACACTCATTTTCTAATGTGAGATTAATCTACTTTTTTTTTTCTTTTTTTTTTTGAGAATTAGTATTTTTAATGTACATCCAAGGAGAGAGGAGAAGATAAACTACTAATGATAGTTTAAAAAAAGTTATATCAAAGTATCAATGATAAATTCAAATAAAAACTAGTAATATATGATCTACTAAACTCTATGGTAAAAATTTTGTGAATATGACCGCTCATAATTTGTCACAACAAGCGTACATTTGAATTGGAATCTTTCATTAACCTTGTATCAAGTGCCAAAAAAGGAAAATAACAAATTAATCGATTTTTCTGTTTGCAAATCTTCTTACTCTTAAATATTCTCATAACAATTAACTAGTGATTCTCATTTCATCCTTATCTTGATTCTTTGAGATTATAAAATTACTATAATATATAGACTATAGAGTAGCTTTTTTTTTTTTTCCTCCTCGCACCATTTATAGTTACTTACATCATACATCGTCCGTGATAAATCTCAGACCATAAAAATAATATTAAATATTAAAACATGCATCACACACATCAGGAACTTTTTGTACCGACTCCCTTTTGCTTCTTAAGATTTATCTATGTTATCTCTTTGTATCACTTTTTTTTATCCCACAAAACAGTCCTCTAAGTGGTCTAAATCTCTCTTCAAACCTAATTTACACAGGTGCAATTAGCTAATTACAATTATAGCTCAAAGCACTTGTTGATCAGATAAAGCTCAATCGTTATTTGGTGCACTTCTACTCATCCTTCCTCTCTTTAATCATCATCTTCATCTATAAATCTTTTATAATGGGTCATGAAGTTACTCTTCAAATAAGTCCATCTATCTATCATGTTATTATCTCTTATTAGATTGTCTCACACGCCTGTCCTTTTCAATCGGATAATTTTTTCCCCCTTTTGCTCCTTTTCTAAACATAAATGTAAATTGCTTTTTGAATCTTTTGTGAGTATTTATTCTATGACAAATTTTAGTAATTTATATAGTGTCTATTTCATAATAATTATTTTTTATCATTAACTAAGATATTAATCAATTTTTAGTATAGATATGTTTTAAATTTTAAATTTTAAATTTTTTATTCGACAATAAAAGACGTGTTACGTAACTAAGTATTATTAGTGATATGTTCTTTGCCTTCCTAATTAATAAACAATTAAAGCTAATCTACATAAGGAGTATTCGATTATTAATCAAAAAATGTGACATACCCTTATCGTGTATTAGCCAAACAAGATTTCTATATTTAGATTGGATAGTGTTTGATGATGTGACAACCTTGGTTCATATGTCACCAATCCCATTTGAGGTAGTGCCTTACTAGTAATAATAATGCCGTCAAAAGCAAAAGCATGTGTTTATCGACTTGCATAGCTTTTGTACATTATAATATGAACTTTGTGATTATCTTAAAAGAATTTTGTCACAATAATATATATATGTATATTATGTGCATGACATGTTCACACCTTCCCACTCTATTGGGCTTTATTTTATTTTTAGTTAGAGATGAGATGACTTAAAAGATTAGTATGCCACGTCATACCCGCAGGCGCAAACGCAAGAAAGTACCATGTCACACTAAACAGGAGTAAATTAAGACAATGTGACGAAATCACAATATACATGGCCATGGCCATGGGAATCTCTGATTTGGATGCTATCAGAAATTTAACATCTAATAAGGACCAGAGACATGACACATGTAACCTTACTACAATGATACCCACAACCCACAACCTTGACTTTGTATTTAATCTTTTCTTTTATTTTTTAAAATTTTATTAGAATCTGAGGATGATCTCACAGTGCGAGGAAAGTTGGATGGTATTGCTTTTGTAGGTAGGAAAGGATAGAAAGATTTTTGAGTCATCAAACTTTTATTCTGTTGGAAGGATTCGATCTATCATTCTATGTTATAACTATAAATGATTACATTAAAGGAACTTATCACAAAAACGCGGCCGACTTGATTTTATTTATTAAAGTGAATAGTAAAGTACACAGTTAATTTTTCTGGTGGTATGTGTCAAGTTCTCCCATAGAGCATAATTTAGATTTAAATCCTTCATTTCCCACGTAAATGTAAAGGCACACAAAAACACACACACACAAAAAAAAATACACACCTAAAAACATACCTAAATAGCACAACACAAAATGTCAATTTAACATTTTCAAACCAAAATAACTACAAGGCAATTAAAACCTAAGAAATGGATAAGTGTAAATTTGAATATTTGATTTCTACAAATGAGATGACTTCTCAAGGCAAGAGTGATTGTATTTTAGGATAAAAGGTAATTAAAGCTCTTAAATTTGGATCAATTGTTATTTTGGACCCTAAGATTTTCTTCTCTCAATTTACTATCATTGTCATTATGATCATTTCTTTTTTATTGTGGTTTACCCCCTTTAGAATATTGCTCTTTTTTGTGGTAAATTACAAATTACACTCCTAAAGTTTGAGATTGCTTGCATTTTACATCCTCAAAACTTCAAAACTTTGATTTTACATTCTGAAATTTGGTTTCGTTAGCAATTCACCCCCCATGGTTAGTTTCTGCTATTAAGTGATACATATGCATACTAGCCTGTTTTATTTTAGCCAAATCAGCTCCAAAACTATGTTGTTTCAATTAAAAATAAAAGCTTACCTGGCACTTGTGAGAGACTTGGAAAGTTAGGTGCTCTAAAAAAAGAGATTTGAGTGTTTTTTCAAGATACCTCTCTTTTTGAGTAAGTGGTGTAGAGTCGCCACTTATTTTTTATACGAAAAAATAAGAAAAACTAAAATACAAATACGTGATTAAATTGCTTCGTTTATCATTGATTGAATAAAAAAGTACATATTGAAGAAATTGAAAATTACATGGCTTTGAGTCCTAGTTACAATCAACCAAAAATACATGCCTTTTTGTTCTAGTTGCAATCTACCCAAAATAAAAAGTAAAGATAAGACATAGATCTACCTACCCAAAGGAACTAGATTCGGAGGCTAGGTTACAGAATAGGAAGGTGTTAGACATTCATTCTACCCAGAGTCTGGTCTTCTAGACTATTTTGACCAATGTACCCCTTTTATGCATGCTATGAATGATATGTTGTGCTCACATGAAAAACTATATTACACAAGTCTATTTATGAATACCCTCTTCTTCTGAGAAAAATTCAGATCTGTGTTATGGTAGAAATTGATTTGGTTTAGAAAGAATCAAATCTGTTTTTGGAAATTTGAAAAACTAGTTTTTGGTGAAAGAAAAATCAGATCTGTTTTTAGGATAAAGTAAAACAAAATCTTTTGGTAAAAAAACATCATATCTATTCTTTGGGAACGAGAAAAATTGGTTTTTGGGTTTGGTAAAAAACCAGATCTATTTTTGCCGTAAAAGAATGGTTTTTTTTTTAGAGGATTAGAAAAATCAGATCTACTTTTTATGTGGAAAAAGGACTTTAGAAGAGGATCATATTCATAAAATTTAACCCATGCAACAATGCATCAAACAAAACAAACTAGACTAGTCATGACTCTTTTTTATTTCCAAAATCTGCTATGTTAAAAAAATCAGATTTTTATCTAATGAATAGAAAAATTAGTTTTATTTTGAGGAAAATTCAGATCTACATCTAATGAAGATGTAGATCCATTTTTGTTTTGAGAAAAATCCAAATCTACATCTAATGAAGATGTAGATCCGTTTTTATTTGAGAAAAGAATTCATAACATGCAGATTTTTGAAACAGAAAGAGATCATAACAATAATAAAATAAAATAAAACAAAAACAAGAACAAGCTTTAACAAAACAAATCAACAATTCATGGTATAAATATTTGAAACTAATAAACTAAAAACATATATAAACATGCATCATCATAAATAAATAAATAAAACATAGGAAGAAAGGGGGTAATAAAGAACAACCTCTTGCATGGAGCACTCTTCTTCTTGAGAGGATGTTTTAGGGTTCAAAGAAATTTATATAATTTTTTTTGAAACCTAAAAACCCTAGCTTTAAGAGAGAGAATATCATAAAGGGGAGTCAAAAATATGAGTAATTTGAGAGTGTAAAAATGTGTTTCCCTTCAGAGCATAAAAGAGTGTTGAGGACCAAAATTTCACAAGAAAGCTCATTCCTTGAATAGTAAGGAAAGACCATGGGTTTTAACAAAAGAAGGCTCAATTCATGAAGTTAAGAAGGACCATGAAGGCCCAAAGTCTCAAAAAGAAGGAAAAAGAAAGAAATAGTAATAATAATAATAATAATAATAATAATAAGAAGAAGAAGAAGAAGAAGAAGAAGAAGAAGAAGAAAAAGAAGAAAAAAGAGAAGAGGACCTAGACTCAGTCAGACCAGAGGATATGCAGCAAGAAGAACATCAAGGCCCTAGGACCTTGATGTGTCCCTTTGAAGCCTTGAAAAAAGGACCTTGGCTGACATATGGGAAAGCCAAGGTGTATGTTCAGATTTCCAGCAAAAAAAACCATTAAAAATTGAGTAAAACTAGGTATTATCTTTGTGACCCATGATCCAAGCCCGTGGGATCCCGAGTGAATAGTAAGGGAGAAGTGGTTTGGTCGGTAGGGGAGTGATTTTTGGTGAAAGGAGGATCCCGAAGGCTTCTCTTGGTTCATATATTTGCTTGGAATGCATGAATCAATGGAAAACTCAGTTCCCCCATGTGCATGACACATCTCCACAATTTCCTCTCAATTGTCACTTTTAACTAAAGATGTCATCCATTACATTGAGCAACACACCCACTCCTTTGACTTTCTAATAAGGAATCTTTCATTTATAGCTAAAGTCAAATGCCCATTTTGAGTTATAATTGTCTAATTAAGCTAAATCTCTACCCAATGCACATTTCAAGTTCCAGAGGACATAGTTTTACCCAGTAGACCAAGGATGTCCTTACCCAGGGTACCAGACCATGTCCACTATAAAAGGAATACTTAGGCATAGCAAAAGGGGGGGATTCAGAGGGAGGAAAAAGGGGAGAGTTCAGAGGTTCAAAAATATAATTCTTAGAGCTTTAAGAGCCCAAGGAGGATGAAGGGAGAGAAAAAGAACAAAATAAGAGAACCAAGGTGGAGGAATTCATCTCATATCCATAAGATCATTCAAAATATCACTTAGCCTCTAAAGAAACATATGCCAAGACATGCACACATCAAATGTCACTCTCTCTCACAAAATCCTCCTCACCTAACTATCTTGGAAGGCAATGCCCAAACAAAGCTACTTGGACTTGAGTTCCAAATCCCACAAGTTTTGTGCAAAAGCGCTAAGTCTGTGAGAATTGGGGCCAAGATCCTTGTGGCTAACTCATTCTCATGAAATTCATTTACATATATGTATATGTATTAAAATATATATCCTAACCTAAGAAACTAACAATTATTTGAAGATATGTGTATTGTATAATGTGTTCTTATACAGGACCTATGGAAGTAAAGGAAAAGGAGAAAACTCCATTGCATAATAAGCATGGAGAAAGATTGTATAGTTTAGAGAATCAACATTCTGGGTTCTTACAGGCCTATTACTCTTGGGAACCACGACATCCCGTTGGGGGTACCACGACATCACGCTCGAGGTACCACGATATCACACTCAAGGAACGAAGTGAAGAAACTCTTTTAAATGTTCACACAATAAAAGATAAGTCTTAAATATTCTATTTCAATCTCCTTCTCATTGTGAATATTACAAATAATTATTTTACTTATTTCGTAAGAGTAAAGGGTCATTTTATGACACTAAAACGCTTATAATGGTATTTTATTACTTGAAAGGAATCACATTTTTGCCTTGAGGAGCTTTATGTGACTTGCGCACAACTTGGTTCATAATCAGCCCCATTTAGCTGCAGTGAACCAAGCTCAGTCCACCAAACAACAAGTAAAGGGTCCAAGAACCTTGTTTCTACTTGATCCTAGTACTATCCAAAAAAGGAACCCACACAAAGAGTGTCCTGAATTTTGAGATCCAGTCCTTATTTATAGAGGCTGGAGTGTTTAAAAAATAAGCAACAATACTTAAGATGCAAATTGAGATGCATCCTTCTGCGAAAAGGTCAAAAATGATGTGCCTTATTGTCACCCGAAGGGAGTTGGGCCAAAGCCCAAAAGAGTGCAATTCGGCACTCCAAAAGTGTTGAATGGTATTCTTGAGCGCTGATTGCACTTTTGTGTTTGGGTGCCTTTTGAACTCCCTTTTTAGGGTTTTCCTGCGTCGGGCCATGCACTTACATGTGTTTTAAATCCGGATTTCAATTTTTTGAACTCTTTTCTGGATAATTCTGGTCTTTTCAGCAAAAATTATCTCGTAGATAAATACTCTAAAATAAATCTTGATAAAGTTCAGATTATCCACAATTTTATTGTTATTCAATTATCCATTTTATTCCTATGCAAGCAATCCTATTTTAAACACTAATTATCAACCAATCACAAAATTATTTAATTAATTTTAATTGTTTATCCAATTGGAATTAATTTAAATTAATCATGCGTGGTCGACTCTACTTGGACACAATGTATGCTGACCGTGCAAACTTGATCATGCGATATCTTTCGATCCGACAGTCTGATTTGGGAACCAGACATACCGTCGTGACCGTTAGAATCTCAAGATCATTTTTATGATATACAATGAATGAATTAATGCATGTAATGCAATCAAGATTTTTTGGGTACATATGGTCATTCCAGTTATCTTTTTTGATTAAATCATGGGTGCAAAATCGAGTATTAACAGCACTATGATTCCAAATGGTACATTTTTGCCCATAACTAAAACACAAAACTCTAATCCTAGACCTAAACTTCACATTTTAGGCCAAATTATAAAATTTCAAATCACTCATATCATCACATCAACTACTCCCAAATCACAGAGCGGGCCTCATCTTGAGAACCCATTCACCTGCACCACGATCTTAAAGAACTAAACGTCTAAACTCAAGACCGAATTGTTTGCATAGGCACCATCTTCATCCATGCAATTGCCATGTAGCTAAGCAATGAGCAAGCCATCATGTGACACATAGTCAAAAAGATCGGGTACTTGAACCTGTAATTGCTTAGCAAGTACTTGTTTAACAATAGGACCCCAATGTTGGAGGAGTACCATGCTGCGATGAGCCTGATCATGAAGAATCTGCTTGTACCTTTCATTTTCGGCGATAGGTCTTGATCCAACGACTCTGAATTTGCCTTCAACAACAAAAAAGATTGAATTTTTATGGTTGTTGACATCCAAAATATTACAAGTATTAAAATCTGAAGCAAATGGGCCCTTAGAGATAAGGAAGGCCCAATCCAAGAGCCAAGACCCATTTAAAATGGGCAAAAGGAAGCCCAAACCTATGAATGGGTAAGCCCTGGGCCTTAGAGAAGGAAGAAAAAGCAAAGGAAGTTTGGCCCAGCCCTTTGTGAGAGAAGCTCCCAAGGAACCCAAAAAGAGATTAGACCAGAATACCTTGGAACTGCTAAAACTAGGGAAGGGATCCTCGGGAAGTGTAGGAAAGAATCAGCTAGGATTTGGACAGCTCAAGGAAGCATGCTCATGGACACAAGGAACGAAGAAAGACATGTCCCATCAGCCGCCCATAACCCAGAAAAAAAGCTTTGGAGACAGATGGTGACTTAGGAATTAACACCTCATGTAGAGAGTTTGGAACCTCGGGAAAAGCAGGATGGTGAACCATGAAGGAAGGTAGCTGGAGATCTTTGAACATGACAAGGAGGAATCTACCTATTTGAAGAAAATGGACAAAGGGTGAGGCAGCCAAAAATAGGTCTTTAAAAAGTCTCTCTAGAAGCCTTGGAAAGAGAAATAAAAGTTAAGCCCATTAGGATCCCTCAAGAGAGGAAGGATAACCGATAACTTTTTGGAGGGAATTCTCAAAAGAAGAATATAATAAGAAAATAAGGAAATGACCTGCCATCAATGTTACTGACCCAACATTGGTTCTAGTACCTAGGGTAGCAAATGGAGGGAATCAATGGCATGCCAAAAAACCCTAAGAAGGTACTATAAAAGGAGGATCAAGCCATCAGCAAAAGTCATTCAGCAACTATCAATCAGAGTAAAAAGAGCATGAAAGAGACTCATTAAACCTCAGAAAAATAGAGAGAAGAGCAAGCTATTGTAGTAAGTGCTTGAGAATACACTTGAATTTAAGGGATTTAAGGGGATTCAAACCTCATAAGTCTTGGAAGCCTACATAGAGCTATCCAAGTCTGTGACTTTTGAACTTAGTTGAACCTTGTGGCATATCCCATTAAGAAATAGGCTTTGATGTACTAACAACACTTAATATAATGACACGTCACTCCATTTTCTAAGGATCACTGACGTTTTTACTTGCATTTTCTTAATGATTCTTTATTGTTCCTCAGCCATTTATTTTATAATATGCATATGTACGCATGTATGAATGTATATGTCTTGTAGGGCCCATGTTTTGTGCACAAATTGGTTTGTAATCAACCCAATATAGCTGCGATGAACCAAACCCAGTCCACCAACCAACAAATATAACGTTTTTAGAGGCTCGAGATCCTCATTCCCATTTGGGCTTGGGTACTGTCCAAAACAGGAACTCACAATGGTTAGTAATTAGAAACGGTGAGGTTTACCATAAAAGGTAGGAGATAATAGATTTAGGCATTGTAGAATTTAGAGAGAAAGCTTGTGGGTTTTCTCTTGCATGGATCTGGGGGAAAATTGAGTTGAGTTTCATTTCATTGAAAGAGTAAGAGAAAGAAATTGATTTTGTGTACCCATCCACATGAGAGGAGACCACAATGAAATTCTTAAGAATCCGTGACACCAAGAAGCATGGCAACACTAGAATCTTCATTGCTTACATATTACACCCCAACTTGTGAAGCTAGATTTTTCCCAAAGCTAACATGACAGTTTTTGTCCAATGATTTAAATAAACTAACGGCAAAAACACAAAACTCTAATCCTAAACTACCTTTTGGGGGCTGATTTGGCAAAATAAAATACGTCAATATGTACATGTGTCACTTAATAGTAAAAACTAACTATAGGGGGTGAATTACTAACGGAACCAAACTTCAAGATGTAAAATCAAAATTTTGAAATTTTGGGGTATAAAATTCAAGCAATCCCAAATTTCAGGGATGTAATTTGCAATTTACCATTTTTTTAACTTATTTTAATTTTTTTCAAATCTTATATATAAAAAAAACACTTCTACTCTTTTCTAGATCACTCATCTTCTTTTCTTTTCTCTTATCTTCACTCATTTTCTTTTCTTTTCACTTCTCTTCACTCACCTATTAGATTATATCCTATTAATTATAAACCTAATGCAATCATTTATATGCCTAGATCCTTAATAAGTAAATTCTATTAAAAAATTAATAAAGTTTTAAATAGACTGCCTAAGCAACCCAGCAAACCAACTCGTTGTTGCTCGATCTGACTCCTCCACCAGTAGGCATTGAGTCTCAGCCCTTTGAAACAAACTCCAATGGGTCAAGTGGAGGGTTTCCTCTTCTAAAACTCAAGCCACCCGACTCGACTAAGAAACCCTTCAAATTAAGGCCAAATCTACCTAAATCAAGCAACGATGAGGCCTCCTTCGCCTAGTTCATGCCATTTTTGCCCCTCCTCCACTCAAATCAGGCCACATTTGCTTAAATCCTCTAAAATTCTGCCACGTCATGCTCTCCTCAACTTAGCCTAACAACGTTAGGCTCTCTTTCGGCCAGTTCTAACGACGTCTTGTTCTCCTCTGCTTAGATTCAATGAAGATCTACAGATTGCCGCCCACTGCCACTCCTTTATTGATTTCGTCTAAACCGACCAATCATCTGCCCAAGCCTAATCCAACTTGACCCGTGGTGATTAGAGATTGGTGATGGGTCTCATCATTTTCCACCAAGCTTGGGTGGGTCAGTTTCTGGTTAAGTCTAAAACCAACCCGTGGATAGCCCATGCTTTAAACATCTGCTAACCGTACATAATATTTGGGTGTTCATAAAAGAAAGAAATGAATATATAGATATATAATAATAGAAAGGAAGTAAATATTTATTTGTCTCTTGTTTTGATATTTGAAAGGAAAGGAATGCAATTAAATGTAATATTGTTTGAGCTTAATGAGAGAGACGAGATGAGAGAAACAACCACCTATTCTATAAATATGAAAGGAGTGGCTGATTTTAAATGATAAATTCTGTTAAGTGTGAAAATTCAAAATTTTGAATATTAGAGTACAAAATCAAAATAACCCCAAGCTTTAAAATTATAAATTGCAATTTAGTCAAAGTATGTTTCAACTTTTTAAATGTAATTGTATTTTACATAATTGTTCAACATAAAATAAAAATAACATAAGTAAACATTCTGTTGAAACTGTAGGTTGAGAATTGAGTGTGAGACAAGTGGTCATGGGCCAAAGCAAAGTCTTGGACAAACATTGCTAGTGACATGGGGGATAAGAACTTTCTTCATCTAGTATACCTATGTATCTGGTATTAGGCTAGAGTTATTGACTTCCAACCATTGACGCATTTACATTAAGATGGAAAAATCAAAGAAAATTTTAAGTTCCAATTTCATCAAAATCTCTTCTTGAATTGGGTAATTTCCAAGAACTGAGACCCAGCTACTGGGACATTTTACTTATGGTTAATTTTTGCAGTCATGCTTCTAAAATAGAACCAGATAATGTTGTAATCTCTCCAATCAGCTATGGCATTCCTTTTAGCTTTAATAAGTTACTGGTTTTCCTGGATTTGCGAACAGAACAAGATCTTTCAAGATTTTTTTTTTCCTAATTAAATAAGATCTTTGAAGATAATGTACAATTAAGATGAAACCAAAAAGATGACTTGCTGTATACGTGTTTGAGAACAATATGAACCACTTGGCAAAGAACGTGGTGGATCACATTCACTAGTCCCACACAATTAATTTAAAACCCTATTTTACTTTGCAATATGCACCAAGTGAAACACAAAATAACATTATCATAAAAAAAAGTTTCTCTTTCTATTCACATCAAATAAAATTCAGTACAATAACTTTATAAAATATTCTTTTTCTTCTAGCCCAACTTATAAAAGCTTGTTTATATAATAAAAAAATTAATTAATATCTTAGTCTGAAAAAAAAAACAATAATTATAAAATAAACACCATAAACTTAAATTTTTACCATATATATATATATATATATAAATGCTTTTTCTCCCACACCCACTAAAAAATAAAAATAAAAACGGAAAAGTTTTTCTTGACAGAATAAACATTGGAAATTTTGGTAATATTAGTAGAACTTTCTGCCGCGTAAGCAACACGCCATATTCCTGTACCTTTTGGTTTGTTTTTTCATACGTACAGCTTGTTATTTCAATCTGTTCACACGCAACCACAATCAAAAGGCAAGGAAAAAGAAAAGTGATTACATTAATATTATATTAATTAATAAAAAAAATATAAAAAGTGTTTATGAAAAATCCCATTATTTTGAGAGTGGGAGTGGGAGTAATATAATAAGTGATCTTTGACTGTTGCTTCATCCTCTACCGACGTGGACAGTGACCCACCTTTTCGGGTCAAAGCACGTGAGCCTATTAGATCTACTAATTAGTGAGACTAATAAATAATTTTTTTTGGTAAACAAGAGACTAATAAATAATTACTACTTTGCCTTTAATTATTATTATTATTAATTAGTTTAATGACATTTCAACACAAGCATTTATATATATATATATATATATATATATATATATATATATATATATTTGTTTCCTCTCTCATATAATAGATTCTTCTCCCACATGACAAAGAGAATGCGAAAAACAAACTTTTCGGTATTAAGATAACACTTTCCTATTAATTAAACAAAATCCTTAAAAATTTTCAGTTATTGAAATATAATCAACAGAGCCATAATGGATTTTTTTTAAAATTTTCTATTTATTATAAAACGCAAAAATATTTTGTTCAATGTATGCTTTTCTTATTTTGTCTTTGTGTTTGTTCTATAGATTGGACAATATGGATAAATTTAATTTAAAATAAGTTGGATAAAAATCCAAATAAAATGAGCTTTATTTTGAAAAGAGATGTACATACCGACGTGAAGGTTATGGTACCTTAAATACTAAATAGGGATAAAACCTAATTGAGGCCAAGTTGTATGCAAGTCCATGAAAAGGATTCGGACTGAGTCAAAATTAATGAGGTTTTAAATATGTGTCTTTATCTTGGGAGTATTATATATAAAAACTAATAAGTACTACTACAACTAGAAGACCCAAACATTATTTTTGTTTTGGAGAAGCTAGCAATAATGAGTTTCACTTGAGCCACTAGGCTGTAAAGTTGGGCAGGTATTCGTTCGTGTTAAGTAGAAGTTGCTTTTGTTGACTAAGAAAAGCATCATTGATCATTTTTATTGGGTTGAGACTTGAGACTTGAGACTTGAGACCTGAGAGAGAGGCTGTGTTGTGTCAGATAATTTTAAAAAAATAAAAATAAATAAATATATATGTGGGGGTTGTGACTTGTGAATGAGACTTGAGAATGATCGAGAACAACATTTTTTTTTTTTAATTACTTTTCATACAATTTCAAGCAAGTCTCCTGTTCATTCTCAAAAAAAGAAGAAGCAAGTCTCCTGTTGGTTATTTTCCAATATCTCACATTTATTAAAATTAAACCCGCCCATAATAATTTTCTCTTTATAACTGTAGCTAGACTCATGTAATTGTTTTGGACCCACGTCCGAACAAATTGAATCAATTAATGGGTCTCACTGAATTTGACTTGATCATTGGAATGGAATGGAATAGGTTGCATACAGTTTGTTGTTTGTTGGAGATATGGACCAATTCAATCAATAGGATTGATATAGTTTGATGATTTTTTTGTTGGTGCGTTCAATAGTCCAGACTCCAAAGCCGCCTTGAGAAATATATTAATGGTTCGAAATTGCCTTGACCACTTGTTATCAATATCTTTAGCAGATGCCCTAGCTAGCTGAGATTAGAAAGTAATTGCATTATCATTACAACAACTAAAAAACTTCTGAGAAATTATTCCAAGAAGAAGGTTAATAATAATAATAATAAGTTCTGTAAGAGGATGATTGGATGGAGGAGGCCCCAATAGCAGATATATATAGATTCCGGAGTATTCAAATCTTGGATCTTAAAGGTTCTCAATTTGATTCTCACTCATTCCATTTCTTATGTCACTTGGGTCCAATTGTTTGATCGGGTATATAAATTACTTATTGATTGATCATGATTTAAGTATGATTAAATATTAAAATAAAATGACACGTTTCATTTAATGACAACATTGCTAAAATATCATTACCCTTGAGTCCTAGACTAATATCAAGGCGCGAGACAATTAAAAGTGGCCCTATTAATATAAACTTTACCTTAATCCTTCAATTGGGGCAATCTTTTTTTTTTTTTTGGCTAGGTAAATGCGGGGGCTTGAACCCCTGAGTAGGCCTGTCCATGAGTCGGTCCGGGTCGGGTTTGTGCCCAACCTAGAACCGACTTGACCTGATCGGATGGCCAGAAATTCAACCCACTGTCGACTGGCATGGTTGATCCGATCGGGCGGATTAGACCTTTAATGGACGGCGGTTAGTTCGGGCGAAGTTGGACATCTGAAAATTGGCCAAAATCCAGCGATTTAATGGTGAAATTGGCGAAATTTCGGTGATATTTTTGCTAGAATTTTGCCATATTTTCTTCAAATTTGTCGAAATCTTATCAGATTTGGCGAGATCTCGCCAGATCTAATGAGATCTCGCCAAATCCGGTGAAGATTCCATGGATCTAGCTGAGATCTCGTCGGATCTAAGTAACTTCGCCGGGAAATGTTGAGATCTCGGTTCGATTGGGTTTCTTCGGGTTTTGGAGAGAAAACCGGCCAACTAACCCGCCGTTTTCGAGTTCTAGAGGAAGATCCGCCGCCGACCGCCGGAATAGTCAGGTCGGCCGGTTTCGGATCAGTCACTAGTTAGGTCCTCCGGGTGGGTCGGATCTCGGATGGGTCTGGATAAGCCTACCCCCGAGTAATCGGTCTCTATATAGCCCGGGTACCAACTCACCTATATGAGGCGGTGGTGGAACAATCTTCTAATTATGAGAAAGTAGTGATATTACGTGTATTTCATAGAACAAATTTTTTACGGCAAGGTAGTGGGACTCAATGCCTAAGATATGTTTGCTCCATGAAGTGAGCTTACGAGAGAGAGAGAGAGAGAGAGAGAGAGAGAGAGAGAGAGAGAGAGAGAGAGAGAGAGAGAGAGAGAGAGAGAGTACGAAATACTTTCTTGAATCTCAACAAATGACATCTAATTTTGTAGTTAGGCTATTCCTTGAGAATATTTTAAGTTTCGTTTATAGGACTTTTTTATTTATTTACTTATTTTTCAATTTTGCTGTTGTTGTTGTTGTGATTATTATTATTTTTAGAGAAGATGCTTATGTTGGAATTGTAATATTGTGTGGTTGCGACTCCATCACCCATTCAGTATCGATGTGATATATAACGTAACTGTACTCTTATTTTTATTATTGTTATTTTTATCTACAAACCGTGCATGAAACATAAGGCTAAGCAGATTATAAAATTAAAATACGTTTTGTTTATATATTATTATTGCTTTCCTAAAAAAGAGAAATAAAAAACCACTAGAAGATGATGTTGCCGACATGGCACGCATAAACGCAATGTTGGAAAGTCATAAAAAATTTGGCAACTTGGATGTTGCAATATGACAATATATATGCAAAGACATATTGTTTTTGTTTTCTTCTGTTGCAGATATGCACTCATCGATCTCAGTCAATCATCATCTAATACTAGTTGTCAATCAAATACATTAAACAAGGATTTTATTTATTTTAGTATTTATTTTTGTGCAGAACAATCAACTATATATGTGGAGGCCTATGTCTATGAGACAGTACCTACTGAATTGAAAGTTATAGCATCATGGAGGAGACCTGATCGATGCACGCATTTCAAGGTCAACCAAGTCAATAGAAATTATCTTATCTTTCTAATTTTCTTTTTGCACACCCTCCCTGGCCTCCATAATTTCTCTTCTTCTCTTATTCATTTTATTTTTTTAATAAAACCGGATGTTTCGTTGCTTAGTAAGTACAATTCAATTAAGTTATAAAAGCACTTGGCCACAAAATGTGTTTTTACTCTTCGCTACAATGTACAATAAACAATGTTTATAATGCATTGCTGTTTCAACCTGTAATCGTAAAGCATGTTATTAGCGTATTGACTAACACTATAAAATGTATTATATTAATCATATTATTATAATTTTTTTAACTTTAGATTAAAAAATTAAAATTTTTAAAAATCATGTGATTGTTGTGATACCAACAAATCACTGTCAATTTTTTCCTAATATTTTATACTTAAACTGTTAATAATTTTAGTTAGTATGTGGTGTCAACTTAATTGTAAGAATACGGGAGAAGTAGGCAAGTTGATGTCTTTCGTATTTTGAAACAATCAGTTAATCTAGGCGTGCGTTTTTAGGCACTTTAAAAGGGGGTTTAGGCTGCGTTTGTTTGGACTGAAAACAGTTTCAGGAAATCATTTTACGCGTTTCCTTCTGTTTGGCAGCCACGGAAAATTCGGTCAACGGAAAATCGTTTCCAGTTTGACCGGAAAATCAGCCCTTTCTAACGGAAAATCGTTTCCACTTTGATTTTACCTTCAAACGATTTCCGGAAATCACACCTAAAGAGAGAGAGCTTAGCACACTCCTCACACAGTCCAAAACTCATCTCCAAGCTCACCTCAGCCAAACTCCGGCCAGCCCAGCCAAGCTCCGGCCAGCCCAAACGCCGCGCAATCTCGCCGTCCGAGCCGTGCCTCGCATCGCCGATCAAGCAAAGATCGATCCAACGCCGCACGATCAAGCAAAGATCGATCCCCACCGCGCGATCAAGCAGAGATCGAAGCCTCCACCGCCCGATCGAACCTTCGCCGTCCACCGCGCGATCGAACCTTCGCCGTCCATCGCGCGATCGAAGCCTCCGCCGCCAAGCCTCCACCGCCGTCGATCGCGCGATCTCTCCTCTCTCTCTCTTCCTTCTTCTCTCCCAAAGTTGATGATTTTTTTTTTTGGCTTTGATTGTTCTGTGTTTATCTGAGAAAAGATTTTTATATATTGATTGGAAGCTAAGAAAATGTGAGAAAATGTGAGCAACAAATACAAAATGCATTTTCTATAATATTTTCAAGATGACAACCAAACACCTGAAAAAAATTTCAAAGTATTTTTTCAAATGTTACCAAACACCTAAAAATATTTTCTTTTCCCGAAAATGTTTTCAGCTGAAATCATTTTACACCCGGAAACTATTTACTGCCGAAACAAACGCAACCTTAGTAAACAGTGACGGTGTTCACCGGTGTGGGTTTCTACCAACCATCATTTGGGCTCACGAGGAAGCCTCTGTTTTCACGGTGTTATTGCATTTTTAATAGTTACATAAATGTTTGGTTGTTTTGTAGTTGTACAATTATTATGTAATATATTATAAACTTAATTTAAAATATTAGTATTATATTTACTCAAAATTTTTTTTTTTTTTTTATGTATCTTATATCATATCGTATCGGGTATAATAAGATATTTCAATACTTAATAAAATTTATAAAAAATTATATATATAAATATATAAATGTTATATTTATTATAAATTTTGAATATATTTAACTAATAGCTAATTTATTTATTATTTATGTAATAATATTTAACAAACTAACTAAATAAATTAAACTTGTATGTGTTTATAAAATACATATTTATCACCTCATATCCTTGGTGCGATGGTCACTTCACAATTATAAGTTCTTGTGGAGTGTGGGGGGAAAGAGTCGGGATCCAAGTATCTAAGAGGGAGTTTCATACATATATACACTTAAATTTGTCTAGAGTAGAATTTATTTCTTGTATAAAAATAAAATAAAATACACGTTCAGATTGATTAAACTCAAAAGTGATAAACATTACAAATAACCCAAAATAATAATTTTTTTTCATCGTATTGCCAATCAACTCAATCTAAGTTAACGTGTTTGGAAATCTGTAAGATAAAACACTTCCTTTGGAAATCTATTTCAAATTCTTTACTTACAAAATCCAATCTTGTCAACAGAAAATTTTTGCAAGACCCGGTGTGTCACTTATGCTCATCAGCAACTGAGAATGTGGTTCATGCTCTCTGGAGTTGAGAAAAAATAAAACATATCTGGTCTTAAGACTTTGGCTGGGTGGATCGGACAGCAGCAGCAAATTTTTCCTTCAAGGACCTGGTTGAAAAAATAAGGAAGAAGTCTCGTACTTTGGCACCCTTTGCTATCACGGCTTGGGCAATTTGGCACTATAGAAACAAGTCTCGATTGTAGGAATACTCGATGCCGCTGGACAGATTTTCTATTTACGCTAAAGACTATATCCGAAATTTGAAGAGCCTGGAATATAGCCACCCACGGACACAGAGCAGAGTTAGCGAAAAATGGAATCCTCCACCACTAAATTCATACAAAACCAACTTTGATGGGGCTATGTTCAATGAGTCCAGTGAAGTGGGGATTGGTGTTGTTATTAGAAATTGTAAAGGAGAAATTATGGCGGCACTTTCAAAAAAAATTAAAAAACCACAATATGTTGTGGCCTTATTAGAGCAACTGCATTAATTGATGCAAAATTTTTGTAAATTTTGCAAAAAAAAAAACTTACCTTTTCTATTTTATAGATCTATTTTTATAAAAAACCCATATCAATTTGTCTATTTTACACATTTATTCAATAAAATATTCATTCTTTTACAATTTTTTATTATTTTCTTCACTCTTCACACTTTCCCTCCTCTTGAAATCCTCTCACACACAAACCCAGAATCAAAGAGCAGAAACTCCAATCCTCCAAACCAATGGAGGAGATTTCGAATCAAACAAAAAATAAATATAAAGAAGAAGATAAAAATAGAAATGGAGAGAGAAGAGAGTCTTGGCCCCGAGTTGGAGATCAGAGAGAGAGAGTTTGAGGTCTTCGGCCTTGGGTTTTAGATCTAGAGATAGAGGGAAGAGTGCTTAGCTTTAGCCATGGAGGCTCAACTTGGGGTTGGCTATTGAGTGAGAGAAAGAGACGGAGCTGCCTTAGAAGGTGGCTTGCGGCGGCAGCTTGTGGTGGCATGAAGTGGAAGAGCTTTAGGTAGTTCGGCCATGGTGGGTTTGGGATTAGAGAAATCTGAGAGAAGAACTAAGAGGGTCACAGGTTAGAGTTTAGAGAGTGCTGGTAGTGGTAGGTTGCTGGATTGGGTGGTGGTGGGTTGCTGAATTGGTTGGTCGGTGGTCAATCAATTTTGTCCGGTTCAGAGGAAAAGGGAGAGGGAGAGAGAGAAGTTAGATGAAGAAAGAAGAGAGGTGAGAGAAAATAATATAAAATAATGATATGCACAGTTATAGTAGCCGTGCATATATGCACAGTTACAGTAGCCGTGCATATATGCACGGTTACTGTAGTAATTGTGCATAAATGCACAATTTTACACTCATTGATGTGGGTATTTTTTTGCTCAAAATGTATAAAATGAGCAGCTTTTTTCTATTTTGCAAGACTTTGCATTAACTGATGCAGTTGCTCTTAGAGATGCTAACTACTAGAATGGCAGCCCTCTTTGTGCGTGAATGTGGTATTCAACAATCCCCATTCGAGGGAGATTCTGAGTTTGTGATAAATTCTCTAAGACATGGTGAGTTGTTGCATTCCTCTGTTGGTCATCTTTTAAAAGACATAATGTCTTATGTAAGCTCTCTTCAGAGCTTTTCCTTCTCTCATGTGGGTAGACAAGGCAACTCTGTTGGCCATGCCTTAACCCAAAGAGTAAGGCTTTTTTTTCCTATTATAGTGTGGATGGATTATGTTCCTCTTAACATAAACTCTTTTGTTATGTTGGATATTTCGTCTATTGAGTAATAAAGCTTACACATATTTCTTCTATAAAAAAAAGAAGAAGTTAATGTTATCATCATTTTGAAAGTTTATTTCTTCATTGAAATTCTTCACTGCCATCAACATTTACTACAACTTCTTGTTCTTTTATTTTTAAAAAATATTTCTTCTTGGAATTCTTGTTTCTTAGACTTACAACAAAAATAACAATATATATATATATATATATTTCAGTTAATAACTTATTCATAGTATGGAAAAAAAGAAATTTGTAAATATGAAAATGAAGTTCAAGTGTGTAGTCCAAATTTTGTAGGAGAAAGAGAAAATAATTATGGACATGTTATTTTATTAGGATAAATTAAGTAACCTAATAATTTATGTTAAAAAAAAGTATAACAACTTGTTATATTTAATTAAAAGTACAAAAGTTAATCCAAAAAACTCATTTTGAAGCATTGTCTATATATCGCACGATACAATTCATACGATACGCACACTGTATTGTACAATACTGTTAACTATATATATATATAAAAGAAGGGTTGGGTTCAAGTTGCGTCTAGTGTAACTTTAAGTAATGTTACACCACCCAATAACTTGTTATAGAATCATGTTTTGAAAATCCTCTCGTTGAGTTACATGTTTTATATATTTTTAACATTTATGTCAATTGGATGTTATTTACTATTTGATCTATAAACTCATCTTTTATACATTATTTTAAACTACAAAAACTTGAATTTAAATAATTGATTGATGACATAACTATTAATTTTTGATCGCTTTGAAATTTGGCAAGTATGAAGAACATATGAAGGTAATGTAATCTAATGGTAGATTTTTCAACATTCACATTTAATTAAAAAATATTGAGTGATGTAACATTGCTTAAAAGAATATTGAATCCAGCTTGAATCCAACTCATAAAAGAATATTAAACTCAATTTGCAGCCACAATAAGATTTGGATTAAGGGATCATGCCCTCAAAATGTCTGATTTTTCTTTTCTTTTTATACGGCATAACAATTTAATGCTATTTATGAGAGTGTTGGCTAATTTCTTTAGGTTTTGAATTTGTATGCTAATTTTTATGTCAAAATATGTGTTTATGACGATTTTGACAATTGCAAAATCAAATAAGTAAAGATGGAGTCAATTAATAATTGAAAATCATGAGTTAATGAAGATTCTCTTGAGTGAAATTAGGCATCACTTAAGCGAAAATCCAAGTCAAGTAGAAACTACTTTTCCCCACTCTATAGAAACACAACCCTTTATTATATATATATATATATATATATATATATATATATATATATATATATATATATATATGAGATGGGTTCAAGTTACATCTGGTGTAACTTCACAAGAGTTACACTTTTTATGAACCATTGATTACTATTAGATCTAAGAGTCAAAAAACACTCATAGTAGTATCATTATTACTCCCTATAAATTAGTGATTTAGGCATTAACTCTTCTTAATTAAAGGAAAAAAAAAAAAACCACAGCATTAACTTTTTTTTTTTTTCATATCATCATCTTCTTCCTCTTGTCTTTCTTTTTGCACTATACTTTTAGGCCTCCACCATTCATAAAATTTTCAAGATTAAATTGTAAATGATGGGACTGACGAACTCTTCTGCCTAGACGACCTCATTAAGAAAGATTGTCCACCTTGCCGTGACATGGACGAGCACAGGCAAATCATTAATAAGGAGATTTAATGCCTCGATTAGTTACTGGTTAGCCATCATATCGTTGGAAGCTCATCAACACCTGCATTAATAAGCCCTGAAGCATTACAAAAAGAGGCACTAAAGCCACAATTAAAGTCCCAACAGCTAGAAATAGTGAAGCTATATATACAAGTCCACTAGGATTGAACCAGGTAGATACACTCAACTGAATTACATTCTAGCTTACCTCATTTTGATATTATGATCTCTCTTATTTCCTAAAAAGGCTTCCATTACTGACTTTATCATCGGAGGTCCTGTGGCAGGCACCACACTAGTGATCACCTGAGGAGAGCTTTCATCTCACATCTTGCAGGCTCAGTGACGAGGATTTGTCGCTATCTGGACGAACCTACATAGCTGACAATTTTGGCATCATCAGTAAATATAAGCTATCTTTATTTTGTTTTAATAAACATGATTACCATTTTTGCGAACTCATTTATTATGGAGGGAGTATCGTTTTGCCATTACTTAACCACAGTATATGGTCGATTGATGTATCACACACACACACACACACACACACACACACACACATGCGCTGCAAGTTAGGATTATTTTGTGAAGAAATCTACCAAAAAACTGTTTACTGATCTGTTTATTTTTGAGAAAATATGGAGTATCTTGACTTGCTTAAGAAGGGCCTCGTTGTTTTATTTTCTATTACTTTATTTTGAAAGCTTATTCCCTATATAGAACCGTTTTAGGATTTGTTTGTTTTCATGGAGTATTTTGAAATGCTTCTGAAGGGTCTTGTTGTTTTGTTTCCTATTGCTTTCTGTTGGATGCTTATTACGTACTGGTGCTCGAATACCTTATAAACTGTTGAGAAATACCTCATGACTTTGGAAGATTTTAAGGAAAAATCACTACAAGTTGTTGAAAATGGCAAATACTCTTTAATCAAGTGAAAAACAATAAATAAAGAGAGAGGGAAAATGCTAGTATTAATTATGAATGAGGTGGAAACTAATAGCATTTAATGATATTTTTTTAGCCGTTAGATCTCTTATGAATCTACGGTGTAAAAAAGTTGTAACTTTATAAGAGTTATACCAGGTGTAACTTGAACCCATCCCTCTGTCTCTCTGTCTCTCTGTCTCTATATATACATACATACATATATATATATATATATATATATATATATATATATAAAGAGAGAGAGAGAGAGAGAGAGAGAGAGAGAGAGACCTGAGTGATATTTATTTCTTTTTTTTAAACCTATCAAAAACCTCTCCCCAGGAGCTTATCCTCAAAACCGTGAGCTTAGCCTTAAGTGTTTTCATGGTGAGTTTCTTCCAAAATTATTTCCAGTGGGTTATTTGTTCAAAACATATAATTTACACTGTCGTACATATAGGTATATATAAGGATATGTTGTAATAATGATATTTGAGTTTGGAGAATATGATTTCATAAAGTAAAAATTCAAGTTCTGGAATTTTCTAAGTGAAAATATGAAATTCAGCATTTTCAATCGGTCAAAACTTTGGCTCGATCGATCGAAATGGGTTAGAAAAAAATCTTGGAGTCTCTAGATGTCTTAATTGCTATTCGATTCCTATTCAATCAATCTAAAAGAGCACTTGATTGATCAAAAGGAACTTTCGACTAATTAAAAGTCGTAAAACAAGATTTTCTGCAGAATTTTCTGGTGGCTGTTCAGAAAGGTTGAAGAGATTTTGAGCCTAGTGAATGGTTTTATGAAATATTTTGACTTTTCATACGTGCCTTTTGATGGAATATAACCCTATGTGTATAAATAGTAAGTTAGAGAGAAACACAAGAAATCATCTGGTCATTCTCTAGAATTGCTATCTGTAGAACCCAATATCTTGGTTGTATCCTAGCGACAAATTTGAGATAACCCTTTAGCAACAATAGTGTGGAGGGTAATTATTGTCTAAGGAAAATGATATTGTACCTCCAAGTTCTCTACTTTATGTTTGTCTTTTGTGTTAACCTTGTTCTTCCATTATTATTTTGTGTAATATCCCTAACACACACACACACTCTTTACTAGTGAGTTCATTGGTGCATCCTCTTTGGAGTACTGGAATTTTGATAGATGTGGACAAGCTTGTTTGTAGAGGTAGTTCTACATAAAGATTCCATAGTTATTGGGCCATTAATGTGGTGGAAGGAGAACTAAGGGCATGTTTATTAACTATTTTTTCCTCCTATTTTCTGTTTTCAAAAATAGTTTTCTATTTTGTAGACTAGAAAATTTACTTGGCAACCCAAAATTAATAGAAAAAAAACAGTTCTCAAATCTTAATTTGTAAAAGGAAATTGAAAACAGTTGAATGACTGTTTTTAGTTTATAGAAATGAAAACACACGCTTGTTTAATGAACCCACCACATTTAATGAGATAGTGCTAGAGTTCGACCCCCAATAATAGCAAAGTTCAACATTTTTTTCTCTTTTCTCTCGCACAAGATTTTCTCCTTCTCCCTCACACGCATTCTTTTGGCTCAATATGATAAGAATGTAGAGAACTATTTCACCTGGGTAGAAGAGGCCACAAGTTTTATTCTTCTTGCTTTTTCAGTGGATATATTCCATTAGTTGATTATAATAAAAATATAAAATTGAAAGTGTTCCATTGTTTTCATAAAAGAAAAAAAATTATTCATAATATCTTGGTGATGACTCATTGCATGTACAATGTTGGCACAATTCTGGTTCTCAACGATGTAGACAACTAGTAACAAATATTTTTGAATAGCAAATTTGGGTGTCACCCATATCAATATGGCCAAAATCTTTGTGCAATGCCCATCAAGAATTGAGTATAAACTATATACCATATAGCTTCTTTGTAAATTTTTAGTCCCTCTACCTGATATATCTCATATTTGAATAATAATTTTTTTTGCTTTTATTGTAAAGTATATAATCTTGTTAAGCACCATCCAAATCACAATAAATTATTATTATTATAGTTTTCAAACTTTTTTTTTTGGAAAGCAATTTTTGTTTTTAACTAACCAAACATGTGTTTGATTTCGAAAATATAAGAAAATTGTTTTTCATTTTTATTCTTAAAAACAAGTTTTTAGAAACAAAAATAAAAAATAGTTACCAAAAATATCATAAGTCTTTTGTTGAGGATATAAATCAAATAGACTCTAGGCTGTAAAAGTTTTGTGAGTATAGCTTAATTGTAATTGTTTCTTCTATGGTTAATTTTCCAATGGAATTGATTATCCCAAGAGTGCGTGGTTTTTCTTTTAAAGAATTCATCAAAAGTTTTTCATTTCGTTAGCTAATTTGTATGTGCCTTGTACTATGTGTTATTGCTTTATAAATTTTTGTGATATTTGTTGTGGCTGTGCAATCAATCAATTTGTTAACTTTGAATTTAACCATAATCAATTCATTAATCCAATGCTTAGGTTTTTAAAGTCTACATCTTATTTTTCAATAAGTCCATCTCTAAGAAAAATAATACTTGGTCCTTCGATATTGTAAATTACTATTGTTTCCTTAATAATATAAGGATACTTTTAAACAAAGCCTCAGCTAATTTAGTCATAACCTCCAAAACGGAATTGATTTTTTCTTTGTTCTAAATGGATAAAAACCAAGGTAAGAAGGTTTGGTAAATCAAAAGTTATATATGGTGTTACACCATTTTGAAACGGAATATGATAGCTAATTTTAAATAATGAGGCATCATATACACTTTGAGATATATGAACATTTGATATTCACCTTTAGAGATATACCTATTATGAATTGAATCCTTTCTCTAAATATTAAAACAGGAAAAAGTATCACTAGTGTACAAGACAATGATTCTCATATTCAAGTTTGTAATGAATGTGAGAATGATATAGTTATATGTGATGTTGAGAAAGTGACGTTAGAATCATCCGATATGAGTAAAAGGAATGGAATAATTGAATGTGATAAAAATACGACTATATGTGATGTTGATACTGCCTAATGTGATGTTGGAACCATCTGATGTAAGTAAGAATAAAGGAACTGTCAAATGTAACAAAAATACAACTATATGTGATGTTGGTATTGACCCCAATGTAACAATAGAACCATCCAATGTAATTAAAAAAAAAAAAAACCACCGAATATGATAAAAGTACGGTCATATGTGATATTGTTATTGTCTAACGTGACAATGGAATTATCAAATATAAGTAACATTCGAATGTAACAAAAATAAAGTCATATGTGATTGTTGGTACTACATAATGTAAAGATAGAGCTGTCAAATGTGAGTAAATAATAATGAACCACTAAATTTGACAAAAGTACATTTATATTTAATGTTGGTATTTTGTACTGTGACAATGAAACTATCAAATGTGAGTAAAAAGTAGAGTAACTATTGAAGTCATATGTGATGTTGGTATTGTCTAATGCGAAGATGGAACCATCAAATGTGAGTAAAATATAATGGCACTACTGAATGTGACATAAGTACGGTCATATGTGATGTTGTCATCGCCCAATATGACCATGGAATTGTCAAATGTAAGTAAAGAATTACGGAACTAACAAATGTGACAAAAATACGATTATATGTGGTGTTGGTATTGCATGATTTGACAATAAAACCGTCAAATGTGAGTAAAAAAAAGGAACCACCGAATGTGACATAAGTACGGTCATATGTAATGTTAGTACTATCAATGTGAAGATGGAATCATCAAATGTAAGTAAAAAAAAGAAGAAGAGAACAATCTAATGTAATATAAGTATAGTTATATGTGATGTTGGTACTGCTAAATGTGATGTTGGAACCGTCAAATGTGAGTAAATAAAATAAGGGAACCACTAAATATGACAAAAAAGTATGGTCATATGTTTTGTTGGTATTGCTGAATGCGACGGTGGAACTGTCAAATATGATGTTTTGGTAATCTGGTATATCAGGTTACTTACTTATGGATACCATACCCCGAGAAAAAGGATGTGGTAGAATTACCCATATAAATTGATGATGCAGAAAATCGACAGTTGAGATCTTCGTTAGTGTGGATGGACGATGGTAATGGCTTTGTTCAAGGTCGAATTTGCAATAGATCTAAAATAGAGAAAAAGTGATACCTTGATGTGGCGTTTGCGAAACACCCTCCAATGATTAAGTTAGAATGAGATTCAATCGTAGTATATTGCAAGGGAATTTAACTTGGGAGTAGTTTTTAGGATGAGAATTGTGTGTACCTTTGCCTTTGGTTTGTGTGGGTTTTTATAACCCTTGTCTTTATGATTTGAATGAATATCTGCATTCATGAGATATGGAACCGTTGGTATTAATGGCTAACTTTTCTTATCTACCAACGGCTATTCGTCCATTGGTGTCCGTACGTTACTTCTTAGTTGTCTTAGGCATTGAATGTTTTTTTGGCTTTGTTCGTCATTGATGTTCGTATGTTACGCCTTGCATTAAATAGTATTTAATTCGTCCATCGAGAGATGGACAATCTTAATAATTCATCAGTAATGAATGTGGGGGGCATAATAGACTCCAATGATCTTCTTCCCATTGGTCCATCGGTTACGCTTCTACTTGTTTAGTGCGTTAACCGTTACTCATGTCATATATGTGGAATTCATTTAATGTATGTTGTAGTTGTTTATCACATGAATGATGCTAGCTTGATGGACGAAGCTAGCTTTATCTTCTTTTGTAACGATTGAGGCATTATAGCCTGGAGCTTTGACTCGTGTATGTAGACACCTCATTTTGTACCCCTTATGACTTGGGCTCCCGTTTCCCAAAGATGCACAAAATCTAAGGCCCAATGCTAGTTTAGAGCCCAATTAGATATTAAATTGACGTGAAGAGTGTTAAATAGAAAATATAACCTTTTAAATGAGCAAAAATCTATTTTTGAAAGTAAAATGACCAAAGTGGCCCTCGATCCACATACGTGGGCAGTAGCCTGCGTACATAGGCATACTCCTGTGTACGCAGTTAGGGTTTTAGAGACATAAAAAAAGGCAAATTTTCTGCAATAATGGCTGAGGTTTGGAATGAATCCTACATCTTCTAGGAGCCATTCCAAACCCCATTTTTTCGCTATATAAAGTCTTACATGCTATATTTTCAAGGCACAGAAATCCCACTGGAAAAATACAAGATTCACTAGAAAATAGTGAATCAAAATGGAGTTTTTCACAAAGCACCCTCAAGTCAAATTTGTTTGATTGAGACATTTTCTGGCCCTAATCCTTTTAGTTTAACATTGCTAATCACTTTTTATTGGTTTGTGAATAGATTTGATTGAGGGTAACAGTCAAAATTAAGCTTGAAGAGCTTTTCTTTGAGGTATTAGTTCAAAATTTGCTTTTTCCTTCTCTTTTTTTTTTTAATGCTTTTAATTCTTCTATTTGTCTTGTTTTCTTGTTATAACATGTTTTGACATGCTTTTCTAGTCTAAGTTTACATTTTTATATGTTTAAAATGCATGTTAGGGTGTTAGATTTAGTGTTTTAAGCTTGGTTGTGCTTTTAGGGTTTTCTGGGTAAGAACTTGCGTATGCATAATCTTGCCTGCGCATGCAAGCTTGATTATACACACGCAGGCTTGTTTTTGCATGCGCAGGCTAATGCCTAAAAACCCTAATTTTTTTTATTTTGTTAATTTTGTTTCTGCTTTCACATGTTTGTTTGTTTGTTTAGCTTCTTCTCCCATGCCTTTATGCTTTCAATGTCTATATTTCACATGTTTAATTGCTTGTTTTGTCTCACATATTAAAATTAGGGTTTATTTTGTATTTTATTTGTTTCAATACCATGGTAATTCATTCACATGCCCATGCATGATGCCATAGGTGCTGAGTTGCTACAAGGTGAATAAAGGTAAGTTATACATTCACATGAACGTGCATATGTGTTGTTTTGCTTGATGAACATGTACATGTGTTGTTGTGTTGCATTTTGCGTTTAATTAATAAATGATAGGGTTTTCACATGTTAGATGAATTCTAGGGTGTGTATGTGTGGTTTGGTTTCTTATGCTTTATGGATGGATATGTACGTGTTTTGGGATGACGATACCATGTTGTATGCTTAGATGTATGCTAGCGTGTGCGTGAGTTTAGGACATAAGTGTTGAACATGATTTTATCAAGGTTAAGATGTAAGACTAAATCATGGGAGACCAACCTTAGGGTTGGGCTGTCTTGAATGCCTAACACTTTTCTAAGAACGTACCTAAATTTTGAACCCATATCTCTGTTAGTAAGATCAATGTTCCTTCCTTGAAAGGATGCATGGTTCTTTGGCCATTACAAAAACTAGGTGGCAACTCCTCCGTTGTGTCCACAGTGTAACGTCTTCTTTCCCATTGCTCCGCCCATTACTGCTTGCCATAAATGCTTGCTATAAATGCGTAACGTATCTTGAGTTCGTCCGTTATTGAATGACGAAGCTGTTATTTTTTGAACTCATCAATTGCTCCCTTATTACTGTCTTCTTCTTTGCAACAAGATAGGAATAATTTTGAAATTTTGCCTTCTCATTTGCCATGTACTCGCATTTATTGTGAGATGATGTTACGTCTGCCCTTGTAACACATGTAGGCTGAGATTGCTTCGTCGTACCATGAAGCCGTCTCTCAAGTTTCTTGCGCACGCTTCCTATAAAACTTTCCTTTATGATTTTCCCCCTTTCCCTCTCTTTTTTGCTTCATTTTCTCTGTGTCTGTTTTCTGGAGCTCTCCTCTTCCTTTTTGCCTCTAGAGATTCCTTGTAAGTCTTTTTCCTTCAAAACTCCTTCTTTTTCTTTGTTTTTATTATGGACTATTCTTTGGTTAGGTTAGATTGCCCTTCTATCTCCTTCTTTTTTGCTCGTTTGTGTAGTTTTCTTGTCTCTAGAGATGGTGGACATCCCCAGGTTGGGCGTTTTATGGGGTGAGATTGTCCCTTTGGGGATATTCTTGTTCTTCTTTTTCTAGTGGTCCCTCAATCGGTGAGTTTTACCTAACTCTTGTCGAAGATGCTAGTTGAAGGAGAGGTTCAGTTTAGTGAGCTTGAAATGGGATTGTCTTCATCCAAACAAGATGATTCTTCTGAAGTTTCTTCTTGAAAAAATCCCTTTTAAAGCTTTAAGGGTGCGCTGCACTCTCAGGGGGAAAGATGAATCTAGCATCAGAAAAAGATTCCAAATTCCTCCTTTTGTAAAAATTAGGATTCGTGGTGTTAGTGAGCTTGCTCTTATTTTCTTGATAAAGTTTACTTCTATGAGACTGACTTTATCAGTGGTCTCTGCTTTCCTATCCATCCTTTCATTAGAGAGTTATTCCTTTGTCTAAAACTTGCTCTTGCTCAGCTTGTTCCCAACTCATGGAGAACAATTGTATTTTGCATGGTGATTTGGATGTCTGCCAATGAAGGGGATATCCTTAAGGTAGAAGAATCCTTCCTCCCTTCATTCTTTTTACATGTATTCGTGTATGCATGTATTTGCTATTTCTTTGACCTTGTAAGAATCCTTTACGTGTGTAGGGTTTGCTCGTCCTCGCCTGAAAAAACGATATCATCATTGTCTGGAGAAAGTTAGGAAATACATTGAGAGTATCCCTGACTTTGACGAACTCATTTCTCCGCAGTCTCTTTTGCTTCACTTACTTGGTCCGAACCTTCCAATTTCATTCAAAATAACGTTAAGACTGTAAAAAAGAGTAAGCGTGTTGATATTGCAAATGTCATATTGCCTTTGGGTGCCTTCCCTTTTATGATTTTTAAATTTCTTTTAATTTTTTTTTTTAAGGAATGGCAACCTAATTTAGCAAAGGGAAATTGGCTGGGGTCCAGGAGAAGAAGGTGATGGTGGGTTTGAAAGAAGGTCTTTTGTCGAGGAAATGTCGCAGAGACAATGAAGCATCCAAGGTGGAGGATCTTGTAGTTACTTCTTCTACTGTTTTGCTTGTTCTTCGACGTTCTGTTTCTCCTACATTGTCCTTGGAGATGATTACCTCGGTTGACGGTGTGCCCTTAAGCACGGGGCGAGGTAGGGCAGTAGTTGGAACCCTTTGGGACGATGCCAACTGTGTTGTGGCAAGGGCCCGTGATGTTGTTTTTGTTGAGGATTTAAAGCCTTTGACGACCATAAATTGATGTCGTCTCATGTCCAGAAGATCATGCAGGTATGCTTTTGACTTTCGTCATATATTTGTATGAAGGTTTTTCTTTTAATTTCTTCTACTTTTTTGCATGTTAGGTGTTGGGTGAATCTCTGTACATCTTGGAGAGATATTCGAATTATGAGAAAAAGATTGTGATGGCCCAGTCTAAGGTAGACTCACTTTTCTCTAAGAATGAGGTGCTGAAGACAAGAGTTAAGTCTCTTTCTAACGAGATGGAAAAATCTTAAGATCATTTGAAGAGAGAGAGATGAACAACGAGAAGGCCTTCTCCAAATTGAAGGATAAGTAGATTGACGATGCCTAACTCAAACTTCAAAAGGCCGGTCTTGAAGCGGTGGAGAAGTTCAAGAATTTTGACGAGTATTCAGACAAGCTGTGTGATTACTACATGGATGGTTTTGAACTTTTTCACAAGTATATGGCCAAGCACCATCCGAATTTGTACTTCTCTACTCTTGACATGGAGGTGGTTGAGAAGGAGATTTTGGCCGATTGTCCTTCAACTGGCGTGGCAATTGGTCATGTTGATGATGGGGCAGAAGGTATTGTTGTAGCTGTCGAGGCTCTTGTTGATATGTCTCCTTCTAATCTTCTCTGAAAGGCTTGAAAACTTCTTTTATTTCTAGCTTTTGAAAAAAAAAAAAAATTTCTTGGGCTCGTTTGTTTTGAGCAAGTTAATATTTTCCTACTTTTAGTTTCTAAGAAAAAATCCTGTGGGCCAAATCGTTTTAAGCATGTTTATTGCCTTTGCTTCGACAGTATTTTGCTTCATGTTTGGATATTTTGATGCTATGTTTTCAATTGCTTCGTCTTTGGTATGTGACCATGTGCGAATGACGATTGCGTTTTGCTTATATGTCATGCATCAATAACTTTTTATGATGATTTAATTGTGCATTGATAACTCTTTGGTCATGATTCTTTTTGTCGCGTATTAATGACGATGTCACTATGTATCATCGACGTGTCAATGACGGTTTTGTTACATATTCATTACTCTTTTGGTCATGATGACTTAATTATATATTCATAAATTTTGGCCATGTATTCATGACTTTTGGCCATGTGTTCATGGCTTCTTCTTTGAGTCATAACGGTTTAGTTATGAATTCATAATTTTTGGCCATGTATTTATGGCTTCTTCTTTTATCCATGTATTCATGGATGTTTTGATTATGCATTCATAACTTTTGGCCATGTATTCATGCCTTCTTCTTTTTTAGTCATGATGATTTAGTTATGCATTCATAACCTTTGGCCATGTATTTATGGCTTCTTCTTTTAGTCATGATGATTTAGTTATGCATTCATCACTTTTGGCCATGTATTCATGGCCTTTTCTTTTGTCCATGTATTCATGGATGTTTTAGTTATGCATTCATAACTTTTGGCCATGCATTCATGGCTTCTTCTTTTGTCCATGTATTCATGGACGTTTTAGTTATGCATTCATAACTTTTGGCCATGCATTCATGGCTTCTTCTTTTGGTTTGAATAATATCGTTCTTCCTACTTTATTCGTGGATGATAGAAATCCTAGCAAAAAGGAGGAAATAAAAATGGAAATACACTTAGTATGAAAATAAAAATTCTCCCGAGTTTCTTGTTCGCACTAATTTTTTTTAAATACTTTATGCTCTATGGACGAGCATAACCTTATAAGCTTCTTCCATCTACTTTTGGCTTGTCTGTCATCATCCTTTCTTCATTTGTAGAGGCCTTGGTATTGTCTGTCTCTTGCCCCCAATTTTTTTTCCGTCCCTTTATTGTTGCTTGTGTGAACCCGTCTTTTGTACAAACTTCTGCAATCGCCCTTGACGAATCAAGACCTCTATTTGCCATTTTAAATGTCTGCATTCGTCGATACGATGTCCATGATCTTGATGAAACCTGCAATACCTACTCGTAACCTTGCCTTCTGCCGGAGCTAGCATGGCTAGAGGCCATTGAAGAGACAGCTCATCTTTTATCCGCATTAACACCTGTTCAATGGGCATTATCAAAGGAGTGAAGTTAGTAAAACTTGACCTTTGACTTGGAAGGTTTCTCTTTTTATTAGAAGTCTGCTTTGAGATTTGTGTTTCCTTCACCCTTTCGGGGAGGCGATTTGTTTTTTCATCTCTCTTCATTTTGCTAGCCAATTGACTATTACATCTTCTCCCTTCATGTACTCTTGGGTTTTGTAAGACAGCTCTACTACCGACCTCGGTGGAAGATGTTGATTTAACACTTTGGTGGTAAATGGTGAATCTGTGCTTCAGATCGTTATATCCAGGTTCTCCACATCTTTTTCTTTTGCGATCCTCCTAAGTTCTTCTGTCTCTCTCCTCATTCTACGTTCACCTTCCATCTTAGATGGATTTTCTTTTGAAGCTCTTGTCCTCCTGTTACTGTTTCCTTCCATCCTTTCAAGTCGCTTGTATTCACTTAGGGTCTTAGCTGCTTTTTGCAATTCTCCATTCTAGTGCATCAATTCTGCTACACTGGCTGTGAAAGCTTGAATCTGTTGTGTGACTTGCTCAAGGTCCATCTCGCACTATGGAGATCTCTTTTGTCAATTCGAGAAACTATATGGCTTTGCAAACGTTTCCACAGACGGCGCCAAACTGATGATGTAGAAAATCAACAGTTAAGATCTTCGTCAGTGTGGATGGACGATGGTAATGGATTCGTCTAAGGATGAACCGGCAATAGATTTCAAATAGGGAAAAAGTAATACACTGGTGTGGTGTTTGCCAAACACCCTTTGGTGATTAAGTTAGAATGAGATTCAATTGTAGTATATTACAAGAGAATTCAACATGGGAGTAGTTTTTAGGGTGAGAATTGTGTGTACCTTTTGCCTTTGGTTTGTGTGGGTTTTTATAGCCCTTGTCTTCATGGTTTGAATGAATATTTGCATTCATGAGATATGGAGCCGTTGGTATTAATGGCTGGCTTTTATTGTCTGCTAACGACTATTTGTTCGTTGGTGCTCGTATGTTACTCCTTAGCTGTCTTAGGCATTGAATGTCCTTTTATGGCTTTGTCCGTTATTGATGTCCGTATGTTACAACTTGCATTACATAGCATTTAATTCATTTTTTGGGAGATGGACAATCTTAACAATTCATTAGTAATGAATTGGGGGGCGTAATAGACTCCAACGATATTCTGCCCGTCGGTCCTGTAGTTACGATTCTTGCTGTCCAGCGCGTTAACTGTTAGGGGAATTCATTTAATGTATGCTGTAGTCATTCATCACATGGATGATGATGGTTTGACGGACGAAGTTGGCTTGATGGATGAAACTGGCTTTCTCTTCTTTTGTAATGGTTGAGGTATTACAAATTGGTGCTTTGACTCATATAACGTCTTCTTTCCTGTTGCTCCATCCGTTACTCATTGTCATAAATGCTTGCTATAAATGCGTAACATATCTTGGGTTCGTCCATTATTGAATGACAAAGCCATTAATTTTTGGACTCATCATAAACTATATAGTTTTTGTAGTATTGAAAGATTTTGTAATAAAATAAAATTTTTGATGTCATTAAGTAAAGAGTACATGTATTATTACTTAGCATATTGATTGGAGGGATTAGGATTCTCTCTACTTTCTTTTTTGTTGAGAAGAAGGATTTCTCTACTTTATAATTTATTTGCTTGTATATTGTTAACATGTATAGTGTTATGGGCTTTAGGCCCAACTAGTTTACTTGTATAGCACACATTCTTGTACTACACTCTTACTTGTACTGCACTCATATGCCTCCTATATAAAGGCACTCATGTATATTTTTTTAGTGAGAAATACAATACTATTGAATTCAGTATTTCTAACATGGTATCAGAGCCACTGCTCTGACATTTTCTTAGCAGTTTTGTCTTTATTGGTGTAACTCCATTCTCAATATTGCTTCCGCTGTCACAACAACTGCCACAGCCTTTCGCCGTTGAACCTTCGAGTCTTCCAGACATCGTTCTTTGGTTCCAGACCTGTAGCAGCCACCGTTGAGGAGTTCGAACACTGCAAAGACCACTGCCTTTTCCGGCACTGCCGTGAATCTTGCTCCGACAAATTTTCTGAAGGTACCACGAAGATTGTCTTGCACCGATCTACCTGTTCGTGGAAGCCTCGCAGCCATCGGAGACCGTACACGCCGCTCAAAGAACCTGTGCTGAAGCTCACGCGCTACACGCGCCGTTATCCTTCTAGGCTGACGTCATTCGTGACATCATCAGTGCCACGTCAACCCTAGCTAACGTAAGCATCCAGTCACCTGCTAACATCAGCGACACGTCATCTTGCTAACGTCATCTCGGACCGTTGATCGTGACCGTTGACCGCTGATTGTTGACCGTTGACTTTTTCCAGAGTTGACTTTTGCAGCCCAGATTCTCCTTACTCAAATTTTCGCGTAGATTTCATTTTTGCAATCTATTTTTTCATATTTTGCTTCTAAATGAAGAATAAGGACAGATCTTCTTCCTTTTGCAACAATCGTCGCCAACAATCCAGCAAACGTTTTTGCAATTTTTGCAAACGTTTTGGCCATAATATTGAGACTTGCTATCAACGCAATAAATCAGCTGTTTCAATTTCTGCTGCCACTATTGCTACCATTGAGAGTGTCCAACCAATGGCTTCCGTCTCTGCACAGTCTAAGTCTTCAGGTTGCACTTTCACCATGTCCACAGATGACCTTAAAAACATCATCGCCAATGTCATTCGTATGGTTGGTAATACATCTTATTCCTCTTCTCTCTCAGCTTTATTTGGTATGTCTCATTCCTCTTGGCTTATGGATTCTGCTTGTTGCAATCACATGACACCTCACTCGTCCTTATTTTCTGAACTTCAATTTGCACCACACCCTCTTACTATTCGTACAGCAAATGGTTCCACCATGTCTGGTCATAATATAGGTTCCGTTTCAACCTCCAACCTCTTTGTTCCTGGGGTCTTGAATGTTCCTGACATTTCTTACAATTTGTTTTCTGTGGGACAATTAGCTGAGTTGGGTTATCGAATTATATTTGATTATTCTGGGTGTATTGTGCAGGATCCAAGGATGGGACAGGAGCTAGGGACCGGTCCCAGAGTTAGGCGTATGTTTTCCGTGGACAACCTTCGTCTTCCACTTGTTGCTCCTGTTTCTATTGCCGCAGCTGCTGTAGTTTCTTCTATTCCTTCCCTTGCACTTTGGCATGCTCGACTTGGTCACGCATCTTCTTCCCTATACAACAATTGGCTTCTAGAGGTTTGTTAGGTTCAATGTCTAGAGAAAATTTTGATTGTGTTTCATGTTAGTTAGGAAAACAACCAGCTTTGCCTTTCAATTCTAGTGAATCTATATCCACTGATATCTTTGACCTTATTCATTCTTATGTTTGGGAACCTTCTTCTGTCTCTAGTATTGGTGGATCTCAATATTTTGTTGTCTTTGTTGATGATTACTCTCGCTATAGCTGGATCTTTAATATGAAACATTGTTCTGAATTATTGCAAGTGTATTTTAATTTTGCAAAAATGGTTGAAACTCAATTTCTAAACGTATCAAAATTTTTCGATTTGATAATGCTCTTGAGTACACTCAATATGCTTTCCAAGCTATTTTGCATTCCTATGGCACTGTTCATCAACTAACTTGTCTAGGTACCTCTCAGCAAAATGGTAGAGCCGAACGAAAACTTCGTCATATTCTTGACACTGTTCGTGCTCTCCTTCTCTATGCCAAAGTTCCTATTCCTTTTTGGGGCGAAGCTGCTTTTCATGCTGTTCATGCTATTAATTGCATTCCCAGTTATGTCATCCAAAATCAAACTCCATATGAGCGCCTTTTTGGGTCACCTCTAGACTATCACCACCTTCGCTTCTTAGGCTCTGCTTGTTTCGTTCTTCTTCAGCCACATGAGCATAACAAACTTGAGCCTAGGTCAAGACTTTGTTGTTTTCTTGGCTATGGCGAAACTCAAAAGGGGTATCGGTGTTATGATCTTGTTTCTCATCGTCTTTATATCTCCCGCAATGTTGTCTTTTAGGAATATCGCCTCTTTGTCGAGCTCTCTCACTTCTGTGTTTCTCTATCTTCCTCTTCAGTCTTAGATCTATTTCCAAATGAGACACATATTCCTTCTGTAGCTGCTCCTGACCATCCTATAGCTGATCCTGATCCTCTTGTAGTTGCTCCTGATTCTCCTATTGACTTCTCTGTCCAACCACCAGATATCCTTGATCCCTTTCCTAGTTCCCCCTTTAATGAACAGGTCGAAGATGAACAGGTCGAAGACGAGCTACCCAACCCTGATCTTGGGTCCCCTGCTCCTGCTCTGCCTGAAGATCATGCACAAGACATTCCACCTCGTCACTCAACTTGGGTAAGGTCCATTCCTGTACATTTACTTGACTATCATTGTTACACTGCCCTTGCTACACTGCACGAGCCTCACACCTATCGTGAGGCTTCCACTGACCCTTTATGGCAGATTGCAATGAAAGAGGAACTTTCTAAAAACCATACTTGGGACTTGGTCACTCTCCCCCCTGAAAAATCTGTGGTTGGTTGTAAGTGGATCTACAAGATTAAGACTCGCTCTGATGGGTCCATTAAGCGTTACAAAGCTCGTCTTGTTGCAAAAGGTTTTACACAGGAGTATTGGATTGATTATGAAGAGACCTTTGTTCCGGTTGCTCGTATCTCATCTGTTCGTGCCCTCTTAGCTATTGCTGCTGCCAGTAAATGGGATCTTTTCCAGATGGATGTCAAAAATGCATTCCTTAATGGGGATTTAAGTGAAGAAGTTTACATGCAACCTCCTCCTGGTCTCTCTGTTGAATCAAACAAGGTTTGTCACCTTCGACGTGCACTTTATGGCCTTAAACAAGCTCCACGTGCTTGGTTTGCCAAATTCAGCTCTACCATCTCTCGTTTGGGTTACATGGCCAGTCATTATGATTCTGCCTTATTTCTTCGTCGCACTGACAAAGGCACTATTTTACTTCTCCTGTATGTGGATGATATGATCATAACTGGTGATGACCTCAGTGACATTCAAGAACTCAAGGATTTTCTCAGTCAGCAGTTTGAGATGAAAGATCTTGGACATCTCAGTTACTTCTTGGGTCTTGAAATCACTAATTCTACAAATGGACTTTACATTACTCAAGCCAAGTATGCCTCTGAACTCTTGTCTAGAGCTGGACTCACTGATAGCAAGACTGTTGACACTCCAGTCGAGCTTAATGCACATCTGACTCCCTCGGGGGGGAAACTATTGTCTAATCCCTCTCTTTACAGATGCTTAGTTGGCAGCCTAGTTTATCTTACTGTTAGTCGTCCAGACATTTCCTATGCTGTTCACCAGGTGAGCCAGTATCTGTCTGCTCCACGATCGACTCACTATGCTGCTGTTCTGCGCATTCTTCGGTACCTAAATGACACTCTCTTCCATGGTCTTTTCTACTCTGCTCAGTCTCCTCTTGTTCTTCGTGCATTTTCTGATGCTAATTGGGCAGGAGATCCTACTGATCGCAGGTCCACCACTGGTTATTGCTTTCTTCTTGGTTCTTCTTTGATTTCTTGGCGAAGCAAGAAACAAACTCATGTGGCCCGTTCTAATGCTGAAGCAGAATATCGTGCCCTTGCTAATACCACATCTGAGCTTCTTTGGCTACGATGGCTTCTCAAAGACTTAGGTGTGTCTACATCCTCTGCTACTCCTCTTTATTGTGACAATAAGAGTGCCATTCATATTGCTCACAATGATGTCTTCTATGAACGGACTAAAGACATCGAGATCGATTGTCATTTTATCCGTTATCATCTTATCCATGGTGCTCTCAAGCTAATCTCAGTCTCCTCTACAGATCAACTTGCAGATATCTTCACCAAGTCACATCCTAAGGGACGCCTTCGTACTTTGGTTGACAACCTCAAGTTGGTCTCATATCCACCCTGAGTTTGAGGGGGGTTGTTAACATGTATAGTGTTGTGGGCTTTAGGCCCAACTAGTTTACTTGTATAGCACACATTCTTGTACTACACTCTTACTTGTACTACACTCATATGCCTCTTATATAAAGGTACTCATGTATATTCTTTTAGTGAGAAATACAATACTATTAAATTCAGTATTTCTAACATATATAAATTTGATAGAAGTTATTGTGATATCATACACACTTTTAGATTTTAGATTTGTGAAATTTACCATATATTTTAATTATAAAATGGTTTCTATTTATTTATTTTAAAGCAAAATGAAGATATCATCAGTCATCACGTAAACTTTTCTTTCTTTACCACTGAAGGAAATCAATTAATGTAAAGAGTCATGTTACTCAGGTCAATGAAGCTTGTAGGGGATCTTCTTCTTCTTCTTTTTTTATTTTTTTATTTTAAGGAAAAAACTTGAAGCACTATTATTAAGGAAGTTTGGCTAAATCAATCTGATAAACAACAACAAATTGTGGTGGAATATCCTCCAACCACACAATAAAATCTAACAGAAACCTAGCATGGTTAGCTAAGTTATGAGCCACTTTATTATCTTCTCTATTAACATGAGAGTAACATATTTGAAAGAAACCAACTGAACACACTTTGACATCAGTAATGAGAGGACCATAGCTAGCCAAAGACTCACCATCTTAGGATATAGTTTTCTTGTGGACTTAAGAATCACCTTCTAAGATAGCATTGACAATTCCTAGTTCAGAGGCAAACTCTAAAGCTCTTGCCGTGGCCAAAGCTTTAACTTCCACTGCGAGATAGGCTTGGGAGAGTTGTTGAGAAAGTGAGGCTATAACCAGGCCTTGATGATCCCTGAGAACGACTTTAATGCCCGACATATTCTTTGCTGCAAAGGAAGCTCCATTTAAATAGATTTTATACAAACTAGATGGAGGGGGACGCCAGATAGTACAAGGCCGCTGCTGCTAAGGTGGAACGTGAGGAATTTGCAGCGCCAAGAATTCATCCATACGATCTTTAGATACTTGGGCAATTAAATGGAGATTGCATGAAGGCTGGGATAAATGTACCTGATTGCGTTGATACCAGATGGACCATGCAATTGTCACGAACAATTCAGAATCTCTGCCACATTTTATGATCCAGGAGAACAATTCTTTAAAGCCCAGGAATTGGTGAGTCCTACAGAATTCCCATGAAGCTTGATCAGACCACACTACATTGAGCTCGAGGCATAACCAAAAGGCAGTAGTGGAGTCTCCAAATTTGCCTAACAGTGATCACAAGCCGGATTATCCAACATAGTACATCGGAATAAGTTATGTTCTGTGGGGAATCTTGGAATACCTTCTTTCACGTAGAATCAATTGCGTTAGAGACATATATCATCTTTAGAGTCATGCAACAATATTGATTTTATGTGTTATCTTTACCTCTTTTAAGAGGTCTTAAATTGTCGAGAGTTTTATAATTCAACTAACGTTTTAGTTGTTTTCAAGGAAGACATTTAGGATAAAAATGAACCTATTTAGGAATTAAGAGGGACCATGTCCCCCTTAGCCCCAAAATTTATAAAATATTTTTTTTTTTTTTTTTGTTAAATTCAAAATTTCAATTGTTAGGCTTTCAAAAAATGTGAATCTCTCCCCCCCCCCCCCAAAAGAAAAAATTGTAGTATCTCATTAAAAAAAATAGTGAGACTACAAATAGGTTATGTAAATTGTATAACACTCAAATTCAATGTTTTTGTGAAAATAATACATAACTATTCTTTTGTGATTCTAATACAACTATATTTAAGTCATGTGGCTAAATAAAAGTCATTTTCAGATCTAAAATAAAATACTTATTTAGTATGAGTAATAAAATATTGTCAGGAGAAGTTTCAAGTTTTGTCAATCTAATTCCAATAAAGCACTTTTAGGACTATGTATTCAATATGCTTAGTAATATTTTTTTCATAATTTTCTTGAGTATTCAATTATTTTTTCAATCAATTTATTGTAATTTTTGTTCTTCATATTTTCTAGTATATATTTATTTTTATTTTTAATCTTGGGATAAGAAAGTGTATAGTTACGTAAGATGTTGATTGAAAAGAGAATGAGTTTTTTTTTTGAGAGATTAATTGGAATGATAGTTCCCTAAAATGATTCTTAATTGGTGTATTGCTTTGTTATTTTTGGGTAAAAGAATAAGTGAGATATACGCTAGGTATCTAGTGTATTCCACAAATTTTTTAGTAATTTGAATGGTATATGAATTTGTTTTTTTGAAATAAAAATTCAAGTCACTACAAGAAACACGGTTTATTGGCTCCAAAAACACCGCTAAAACCAATAAAAGTGCCGCTAAAAGCACATTTGACCTTTAGCGGCGGTTGCTATAGCTAAGGTGCCGCAATAGACCTATTGCGGCGATAATAAGAACCATCATTGTATAGGTACCTTTTAATGGCGAATTTTGTTTATTGCGGTGGGCTTTCCACCACTGCCATATAAGGTTAGGAATTGGTTAAATCAACCTTTAGCGGCGGTTTATATGTGCCGCTATAAGTGTCCACATTTAGCCGCAAGCAATAAGCATCGCTATAAGGTTTCATAGAAAACATTCCAAGTATACTTTTAGTGATGCTTCTGACCGCCGCTATAGGCAATTTTTTTCCCCACAATAATCTGTTTACAAAGAACGTGTAATACTAATAACCTATTTACAAAAAACCTATAATAGTTTTAGCTCTACTAACCCAATACCATATAGGTAACTTAGACAACACCACAAACGTTTCCAAACTAACACAATATTAACATAGGATCAAATAGAGAAATATATTATCAATATACATAACAGTGTCTACAATACCATCATCGTTAGATTGGTAAAAGGATGTGGTCCTAAGAATAAAACAACTGCCCAAACTAAGTTAATTACATAATCAAAGTTCCAAAGTGTTAGAAATATCCTTCAACACTTGCAAAAAATGTGGTTGTTCAAATGTAGTTCTTTGTAAGCAAAAAAATCCTTGAACTCCAAGATTAAACTGATTAGTTTGTTTCTTGATGGGATGCACCTGATGATCTTTGGAGAGTTGGAGATTTTTGGTTTGCCATTTCATCTTTCAAAGACTATAATAAGTAGTTTTGCTGTGCCATTTCATCTTTCATAGACTAAAATAAACAAATATATAGGCACAATGACCTCACAAACATTTAGTTTCAAGACCAATATACCTATGTACATATAGGATACCAAAAATAGTTTCTCCTTCAATCTTCTTATAAAATGATGCAAAATATAAGTACTTTGCAAGTACAACTTCTAATCATTAAGACAAAATATAATGAATGATAACCAAAGTGAGCTTGTACAACACCTATAGGCCACGAATATAGAATGCTTACACCCTGTTGAGGTCTAAAATATATATATAAGAAAACATGATAAAAAGGCCTAAGGAGGTGGCATATTGGGCCAATCCGTGGGAAATAAAAATTGGAAAAAAGAAGAGAAAGATTGGGGCTACAAAAGAAAGAGGGATGATGGACCTGAGGCCCAAAAGGGAGAGAGGGGTCTGTAGGAAGACAGAGAGGGGAAAGAAAAGAATCCAGCCTGCCAGGACTAGAGAAAGAAAAGGAGCTAGGGATGGACGCCGGGGGGGGGGGGGGGGGTTGCTTGGGACCTTTGGATATATGGCACAGTTAAAGGAGGATGAAGACAGTTCAAAAGGTACCAAGAACAAGAAATAGATAGCCCTTTTCTCGAAGCAACCAGTAATACAACGCAAGGCCTAAAGATTTGGAAAGCAACGACTCAGGAGTAGGAAGTCGGTGTCTCGGGAACCTAGAATAAGAAATCCACAAAAGGAAATGGCTGGGGAAACTTTCGGTTTCCCAGAAGAAGACTTCACTTACTGTGAAAAATGACAAAAGGAAGGGGCAGCTAAAAGGGGGCAAGCCTGAAAAGAGAAGACAGACAAAAAAGGAACTTGGAAGGCAAAAGCGTCTCAGAGTAGGAAGTCAGTAAGATACTTTCAAGGAAAAAAACATCAAAAGAAAGAAGCTATGGAAAATAAGGAAATGAGCAGTTGTCAGAAGAGCTGAGATAAACAGAGGGCTCTAGTACCCAAGAGGCCAAAGGGGAAAAATCAATAGTACCCCGAACCCTAATGTGACACTATAAAAGGGGGGAGCAGCCAACATTGAGAGGCATTAAGCAGGAAAAAGAACAGAATAGAATCATTAAGAAAAAGCTCTGTAAAACTCAAAGAAAACAGGGAAATACCTCCCGGTATCCCAGAAACAGCCACCAGAGCACCTGCTTGGATTCAAAAGGATTCAAATTTTGCAAGTCTTGGAGACCTAAAAGAGTCATCTAAGTCTGTAATTTTTGAGCTTGTTTGAACCTTGCATTAAGTCTTGGTGAGCTCATTGTAATCCATAACTAAGAAAATTAATGAAGTATTCCCCAACTGATTTCAGAATCCAGAGCAATTATTTTGTTTTTTCCTTTATTACATTTGTCTGCTCTGCTGTTTTCTTTCTGATCAATATATATATTCTCGATTGCTAGTGTATGTGTATTGCAGGAGTCTCGCCCTGTGCACCACTTGGTCTTTAAACAGCCCATTTAGCTGTGGTAGACCAAGCCCAATCCCTTCAAACTACAATTAGGGAGTTCGGGGTCCTTGTTTAAACTTGGGCCTGGATACCGTTCAAAAAGGGACTCCCACACACCCTTGCACATTTATCATAATCACAAATATAGAATGCTTACAAATATAATTTTTTTAAAAGTAGTCATTAACAAACATAACTCAACAATATCCATCCAAATTTTCCAAATTTAATAAATAGTCCCAATATCAATTAAACCACCTTATAACACCATGCAAGCGACCGGTTTGCTCCAATACAACAATCCACCTCAATACGACTATCATAATCACAAGTACAACGTTTAGTAAGTATTTAAGCACGTATTACTTACTACTCAAGCCAAGCACACACATTTTCAACAAAAAAAAAAAAAAAAATCCAAATTAGAGAATCCACTGCAAACCACTCATCATCATCATCCAAACCTGACAAAACCAACAATAAAGAACTCAACATAATTAAATTGAAAAATTGCCTTTAAATTCAAGTAAAAATTCATTCCAATTCACTAAATATAATAAACCCATATTCACAAATGTCTCAAAACCCATATCACTTCACCAAATCCAAACTCAAATTTCACAAAAATCATAACCAAAAATTAAATAAAGAACTTACATGTTACACCACAAAATCCAAAGCTGGCTTCAACCGCTCTTCACAATGCTGCTAAACTATAACTAAGAAAAATGCTGCTGAAACATATTGCGGGCCGCAAAAACTTGAATTTTTAGTAGTGTTAATGTTTAAAAGCTTCACGAAAGCAAAATTTATCTCATAACATAACATGTGAATAAAACTAAAATATATTACAAATACAACATAAGTGTTCAATTTAAATTCAAATTTTTATATAGAACGTATAGATCTTTCAATTACTCAATAACATATAATTTATTCAATTTAATAGGAAATAAATAAGTATATGAACAGATTCTAAAAAAAAAAGAAAGTATATGAACAAAATTTATGATGTTATAACATCTAAAAAAATAATCCAAATTAGGGAATTTTCTATAATTTTTGTTTAGTTACCTTTCACAAAATATAAAAAAATTTCTCAGCTTTTCAACGGATGGCAAAAGCATACAGAACTACGTACAAATGTGTGTATTTGTGTAAATTTCCATTTTGGGATATGGGTTCTATACAAGATCATTGAGGTCCTGGGATCGCCCCCACAAGGCTAAGACGAACCTATGTGGGCACCAAGGGTTTCTTAGTTGCTTAAGAGTAAGTGAGGCTCTCATTATTGTGTACTTAACTGCCTATTGTCATTACTTACGTACCATCAGTATACTATATGATAGTTATTATCAGGAGCGGACACTATAGGTTGAATTCTCTAAAAAAAAGTATACTATATGGTAATTTGCTTCCCTTTTCATTTGGCGAGGAAAAGCAAACTAAATGAAGACCAAAAAATTGGGGAAAAATGAGTTTTTGTCCTTATTTTTTAAAATATCTAGTATAATGTTCTTGTTTCGAAACTATTAAGTATTGTATCCTTGTTTAGAAAATCAAGTTTTAGGTAAGTTCAATCACTTAAATTTTTTTTTTTAATTTAGCAATGTCGAGTTCCACTTAAAAATATACACAAAACTCGATATTTTATCTATTTTACCACCCCACTTTATAATACAGCTAATATCAAATGTTCTATTTCTTTTTACACTTCATTTAAATTGATATAAGCAACTTATTAAAATAATAAAGGAATGGAGAGAATTTGAGTTTTTTAATTGAAGGAATAGATATAATTTTAATAAAATATTGTATTTTATTTTTAACAACTTGCTACCGTCAATTGGTATTTATACTGTAGTTAAAAAAAATTTAGCACTAACTTTTTCTATAATACATGATTTTTTGTTATTTAGTGGTAAAATATATATATTTTTGGCTAAAATATAATTTCCATTGTGAATATTTTTATTGTTTTTGATAAGTTTTTGGATTGGATAATTGCTATTTGGATGAGACTAGTTAGGTTTATTGAGGAGAAGGAGACCAACTACAAAATTAAAATATATAATAACTATTATAAAAAATATTTGGACCCTAGGGGGCCCGGGCCCTTGGACCCTTACCTGGATCCGGCCTTGCTTTCTATATTAAAAGTTTGTTTGGATACCACTTATTTTACTGAAATCTGAAAACTTATTACTGAAAACACTATAGTAAAATAATTTTTAAAAAACAAAACACTGTAGCAGTGAGTGATTGCTGCGTTTTTCATGGGTTTGGTGATTCATGAACAGTGCCATGAAACCAAGAAAAAAAACGCAAAACGCAACTTAACTGCTGGGCAAACGCACGCTAACTCTTAAGATGGCACATAATTCATTTCAAGTAATGGTAAAAATGATTAAAAATTGAATTTAAATTTTCAAGTAATGGCACATAATTCACTTGTTAGTTTAAACTTTCAGAACAAATTGAATTTAACACGAGAGTGTTCTTGTTTTTTTGCTAACCAACACGATAGTGTTCTGTGTTTAAATCCTATCTCAAGTCTGATCTCTCCAGTTATGCCTATACAATGTTGCAAGGTTTCACCTCTAATTTTTAAATGATTGATTTTTTTTTTGGGGAAATAAAAAAATGATTGACTTTGAATGCAGGGTTGTAGTATAGTACTTCAAATTTAATGAACTTAAAAATTCTAAATTGATGGTCAAAGTGGATGCACGAGTTGGAAGTGGAAATATCACACCCCCAAAAGAAAATATATATATTGCATTAATTACTCTAAAAAAAGGTCAATATTATTGTTTAAACCAACAGAAGGTCTATTAGTGAAAATTCAACTTGGGTGATTGGCAGTTTGGCAGGGTCAAAAGTCCAAACTCAATTCAAAGTTATTATTGTGACTTATAGTATTTATTTATGGATGTAAGTTGTTGTTGTGACTTGAATAGTTGAACGGATATTTTTGTAAGCCACACATATTTTAGGTTTCTGGTGTAAAGGTTGAACTTTGAAGCGTATTAAATGGAACGCGGTTTTCTATTAAAGCTGAGCTAGTGACCTGTAGCAATATTTGTTTCTATCTTCCCCCACCAGTTGACAACTTATTATTGTTAATATTATTATTATTATTATGAAATAACTGAAATTCAATAACCTTAATTATAAAACTTTAATGTCAACGAATGTGAAGATTTCAGTCAACAAATATGGAAGCAGGCAAGTTAGCACTAATATGGTATACTTTTTAATTTATGAGTTGCAGGTTTAATCTGTGATAGAAATTATCTTCAAAGTTCCTAGTTCGTTCTTTGACATTTTTGGCACATACAGGTGTGAAAGCAAAAGAGATTCCTTTATTTTACAGGAAAATATAAGATGCCTTTTATACATGACTGTCCATACGACAGCAAGACTGCTCCAATAGAATTTATATTTTGTAAAACCTTATTACGTAGCATACCTGATATTTGAGTTTTTATAAACGTCCCCAAGGTACATGGTCTTAATCAACTGGTGCTTCTATAATTGTAAATTTGTAAAATGTGCAGGCTTTTTGACCTTCAATTTTTGTCAACTAAACAAATTGGGGCTCTTTAAAGTACCACTAATCTTAATTACAAGCACAGAGAACATCTAAAAATGTAATAGGACCAATATCAGTATAAAGCATGAACCCAACTACAAAATTTAGAGCATCAAAGCAACAACCCCACACCCCCCCCCCCACAAAAAAAATTATGAATATCTAAGTTTTATTTTTTGTCATTTACAATAAATATAAAACAAGGCATTAAGGGTATACATCTGAGGCTAAACAAGTCAGCATATAATGTTAGGAAAAGAATCGACCAAAGTTGATGATGCAGCAATAATGCAGACAGGACCAGTTGGTATAACAGAGCAGTGCCATTACATACATTGCACTACAGACTTATTTACGTCATCTATTCATCAAAATGATGCAAATTGGGTATGATACATTGTGGGGTTACATCTTTCTTCTAGTTAAAAATAACAAATAGATACATTGCATTTAATTCTTTGACCCCATTTCAGGACAAATAATCAAGAAACGCCAAAAAAAAAACTCTAAATCATGCAGTGGGTCTTTCGCATCATATCTCACATCTTGTATAATCACACTAAAGATCCACTTTCTACACCTTTTGGGAGAGGCAACCGCAAGACCATCAATGTCAATACGCTCCTTTTTCTGTAAACTCAATAAGTATATAAGAAGTAAGTGGAGAGGGATGTCGGCTCTCAATTTCTAGAACCATCAAGATTACTGCCTCTTCCCATACCTGTTTCTTGTTGAGGCAAGGGCTGAGAAAAAAAAAAAAAAACGTCATCAAATTAAATTGAAAAACAAGTGCTTGATTTATAACAACATATTTGACGAGTAGTGTAAAATGGTTGTTCATAAAATGACCATCTGTATAGGATCATTATTACCAAAGACGATCGTAAGCACACATTGATGCTCAGATATAAATTCCTCACTTAAATGGCTCAAGTGTAATAGACATATAGCCTTTCCAGCCACCAGCTCATAGCTGTTACAACCACCTCAAGCTGACCGTTACACAGCCAATACAAGACATAAAAAGGGAGGAGTTAAATGGCTTTTAAATGAGCCATTTAATCCTCCAGCTCAACCATAACGCCTGAGAAGATAAATGGACAGAGCATTTACTCACAGGGAGGCTATATAAAACCAGAAGCAACAAGTAAGTAAAATCAAGCTCAATTACATACAGATTATTCTGGTTTCACGAGAATTAAGCTAACTTAAGCATCGGAGGCTCATCGGTGGACCCCACACCGGTGTCTTCACTACATTGTTTGTTTCTTGTGAACGGGATCTCTAGATCGTCCATCGTACTGACAATGAACATACTGACAAGGAGAAATCACGTTTTATCAGTTTGACACCGTCTATGGAGATTGATGGGCTATCAATTAATAAGCCGTTGCATTCTCTACTGACTAAGTTCCTTAGAACTGATGTACTTAACTACAACCGCATTGCTGGACCCGGTAGTGATGGCTCAACAAATCTAAGCATTAACAGCCAATGTGCAAGAATTGTTGAGACAAAATGAAGACTTGAAGAGGTGAGTGCATCTAGAGGGCACTAATACGTCACAGTCATGACATAATTGAAATGACAATGACGAAAAAGTCCATAGCCCAGGAAATAGCAAAAGAGAGACTTCTGAGCACACTGCACAGTTGACTCATGGTAACGATCAGATGATGAAAAATATGAGGAAGGAGTTAGATGAAGCCAAAAACACCATGAAGGGAAAGACAACAATAAACCTTGATGTCATGATCAAGAGGACTGACTCACCCTTCACTACTAGCATTTTGGAGTGCCCCTTGCCTCCTAAATTTCGTCTCCCATAGCTGGAAGTCTATGACGGCACTAAGGATCCCCTAGATCACATAAGGGCATTCAAGACAATATTAAATCTCCATCAGAACCTAGAAAAGTTAATTTGCAGATCATTCTTAGCAACCCTCAGAGGAGCAGCAAGGTTGTGGTTTAGCAAGCTACTTGCGGCATCTATCGCAAACTTTGAGCAGCTGAGTGACTCTTTTGTCTGACATTTTATTAGGGGCCAACGCCATAAGAGGCCCACCTCAAACCTGCCAACTGTGGATCAACAAGAAGGGGAAACCTTGAGAGAGTATGTAAAACGCTTCAACAAAGCAATATTGGAAATTGACGAGGCAAGTGATCAGATGATAATGATGACCTTCCAAGCAAGGTTGAAAAATCCTGACCTCGTCTTCTCTCTAGGGAAGACCTTATCAACCTCGATGACGGATTTGTTGTTCAAAGTACAAAAGTATATGAATGGAGAAGATGCACTAATTGCAAAGGGACTGATGGGCAAACGAAAAAAAAGAGGAGAATGCTGAGTTGCAGGGCAAGAAGAGGGATCGCAAAGACAATTTCTCAGACACCAAGGCCAGCAAAAGTAGTACGAAAGAACCATCGAAGAAAAAGCTGAATTTCACTCCTTTTCTAATGCTTGTGGAAAAAATCCTCATGCAAATAAAGAACAATCCTGCTTTGAAATGGCCCAAACCATTGAGTTCATCCTCAAAATGAAGAGTTTCAAAGAAGTACTGTCGTTTTCACAAGTATTATGGTCATTACACTAACGAATGTCAGGATTTGAAAGAACAGATAGAGGAGTTAATCTAGAGAGGAAAACTCCAAAAATTTGTTAAGAAAGACTACTAAACTCGCCACCAGATGGAAGAGAAGTCTATTGATGACCAAAAAGAAGATGACCAGGACCATCCTAAATAGGTTATAGGAGAAATAAGGATGATAACTGGAGGACCGGTTGCAGGGGGTCATACAAGTCTTCGAGAAAGGTAGTTCAAAGACAAGTCAATGGTGTTCATATAAAACACAAAATAGGCCAAAAATCATCTCATAGGAGATGAAGACATTATTTTTTTTATTTTTTATTTTTTTTCGAATGAGATGCAAAGGAGTCAAGCAACCACATGACGACCCCCTTGTTATCATGCTAACCATTGAAGGGTGATAAGCCAAAAACGTATTGACCCTTTGTGATGGATTAATTGACTAATTAGCCAAGTTTAATTAATTAATCAAATTAACATGCAAAATACGTGGCAGCACAAACAAATCACCAAATAACTAAATATGTAGTGGAAATTAAATGACACGGTGGTTTGTTTACGAATGAAGAAAACCTAAATGGCAAAAACCTCCACTAGGTGATTTTAAGGTCATCACTTCTGAGAATCCACTATTATCAAAACAAGCGGTTGCAAGTAAAGGAATCCTAGTACCTTATACCAACCTATAGTTGAACCCTTACCCTAATACCCAGTTGGACTTGTTCTGTAGTGACAATCTCTCCTTGTATTGCACGGCTCCCAGTACGTGACTAACCAAAAGATGTGCGGATCTTAGTACGCAACTTGATCACCGACTTAAGAGGGATGTTGGTTGCAAAGTTCTTCAGTTCATCACACGATGAAGATCATGAAGTTGCTTGGTCACAAAACCCTACGGTGTACAACACAACAGTTTCTTCAAGATGAACTAGCGTAAACATTGTCTCCGGTCACAATTTGCATGAACAAGACTTTGCTCAATGCTTGCGCAACCCTAGACGGTCCTTAAAATAATCCTTATAAAGGTTTAGGGTTGTGAGAAAAGAAAGCCTAAACACATACTCACAGATTGGATGAAAAACAGCTCTGAAAAACTGAGTTTCATAAATCTCGACAGATACCCTAGCTGTCGAGCTATTGTCGAGCCTCGGGCTGAACAGCTCTTTTAAACCTCGATTGATACTAGTTGTCGAGCTAGCTGTCGAGCTTTAATAAACAACACTTCTTCACTTGATTCTTGGACAAACTTGCATGGCTTAACACTTGAACTTGAAACCTTGTTTCTTGAAACATTAAACACATCCTAGATCTACCCAATTACAAGTAAAGTGCGTTTTGTCAAAGGATTAGCCAATACAAAAAATTTTGACATATGTTCCTAACATCAATCACATATGTCCTAACAATCTTCCTCTTTGGCAATCCGTGACAAAACCACAACAAACAAATGAACATATGAGAGAAGTCATAAATCACTCAACTCATACTCACTTATTGAATAGAATAAAGTCTATCTTAACACAAACTCTTGAAAAACTTTGCAAGAAGAGAGTTCATGACAAGAGGACTTTGAAAACCTGTATTTCTAAAACACTTAAGCAAAACTCATCAAGGCATCTTAGTGTGAAACGAAAATAAAAGATTGCATACAAATAATAAGAAACATGTGTATAAAGAGAGAAAAGAAACAACACATGTAAAGAGAGGTGAAAGAATTGTAATAATAACCTCAAATGTATATATATTAACAAGTACAAGGTTTGCTATCACAATATGATCACAAGATCTAAGGTACACGAACAATGAATCTAAAATAGAGAGAAAAGAAAAAGATACATCAAAATCCTTACTACATCCCTCAAAATTTGAACACTCCCCCTAACAAAAAAATCCTATACTAACCCTCCCCTATCAGTATGACTACTCTCATATCCAAAACTACTCCTCCTTTTTGTCACGGGTTACAAAGGGTAAGTGTATCAAGTAGACATATCATCAGCACTGGAAGAGCTAGCACTATCATCCTCAGCATCAGAAGCAGCATCACCATCATCGTCCTCATCCTCAGAAGCCTCTGGAGTAGGAGGAGGAGAAGCAATGAAGCCACCCATGACAACCTATCGTTGTGCAATACGACCAACACAGGTGTTCACCTGACACAAGTCATCACTGAGAGTGTCGAGGCGAGCATCCATGTGCACAAGTTGTGCCATAATGTCCTCAAGAGTCACACCGCTCGTAGAAGAAGAGGGAGCAGATGTGGATGGAGTCGTAGAAGCTGGAGGAATCGTTGATCCGGACTACCTCAAACGTAGCTGTGCCTCGCTCTATTTAACAGTAGCGGCGTCTATGGCATATATAACATGGAAGTGGTCAGAAACGGGAAAGGGAACAAAAAAATGGATTAGAATCCTCGTGATAGCAGAAGGGAAGATGAGCTTATCACGAGTCACCGTATCCCTATACACATCTATGAGTGAAAAAATAAAATGAAAGGGAAAGTCTTTGGTAAGATGCTTAATGAGGGATAACAAAAACCGAGCACAGGGCTCTGTAATGGATTTATAATGAGAGAGAGGATGTAAAACAAAGGTCATAACCATGTTAATGACCCGAGGACCTTTAGCAAAGGTCAAACAAGAAGTGAACTGACGATCACCCCAATCAGAAGGACGCTCACAAAAAGAGGATATAAGCTCGTCTTTAGACACGGTCTTAAGACGATCACAACCAGGGTAGTCAGGAATGCGCTACCTTAGGGACATAGAGCACGTCGGATACAATATCCGGAGTGACCACAATAAGCGTACCTCGAATGCGAGTGACAAAGAGAGGTACTGAATAATCAAATCCATGTATGTTAGAGTAGAACTCCTAAATAAGCATGGATGGACAAGTAACCGGGACATCACATAGTGACTTCCAACCCCTACTGTGAATGATAGTGGGTAGGTCAGTGTCAGAGACGTCTGACAAAATGACTTGGTGTTATGAATGAATGCCTCGTCTAGAAAAGTTCTTCGAAAAGTCTTTGCGGGCTTTATCATCACGGAACCGAATATGAAAAGGAGTGGGATCAAAAGAGGTAGATGCCCCAGAATGAAGAGGGTTCCGAGATGGAGTGGATTTACGTTTAGGTGCCATGACGCAACTAACGTAAGAAGGAGAGAGAGAGAGAGAGAATCAGAAAAGCACCAACAAGATACAATATAACAAATATAGAAACTTGAAGGTACGTACGCATGAAATGCATAAGCATGTAATATGCAATAGTAAATACATCATGTGCTCAACCTAATGCAAACCTATCAGTACACAATCATTGCAACAAGGTAAACACATATCTAAAATGCATAAAACATTGTTATAATGCAAATGTGATGCAATGCATGATGATTCAAAGTCATTTAAAAAAAACCCATCCCAAAAATCTCACAAGAACATCATTAATTTTGAAAAATCCCAAAATTTTTACAAAAATCCCAAAAGTTGGGTCAAAAAACATGAAATGCATGATAAGATGAGAGAAACAAGATCTTACCAGAGGAAGAAAGATCAATCTAGGCCAAAAAACTCTTGGGAATGAAGTTTAGAATGAGAGAGAGGTGTTTGGGAGGTGAAAGGATAGAAAACAATCGAGAGAGATCGAGAGAGATCGAGAGAAGTGAGTCTGGTATTGCGAGGAATCTATTTATAGAACCTCTTAAATCTTGACAGATCGAGAGGTGTCGAGAGGTGTTGAGCTTTAAAAGCTTGGGGAGATACAGCTATCGAGCAGCTGTCCAGAGGTGTCCACAACAAGAATGAGCTCAATGGATCGAGGAGCTGTCGAAAATCTATCGAGGAGACAAAAACTTTCTCGATGGATCGAGGAGCTATCAAGATTGCGATAAGAAAAAGTTGAAGAGCTCGATAGATAGCCTAGTTGTTGAGAGGTGTTGAGGAGCTGTTGAGATTGCTTTAAAAGCAGTTTTTCAAAAAGAAAAAAAATACAGATATGAATGCAATCAACGATGCAACTCAACCAAGGATCCAAACAACATTGTAAGCTCTCAAAATCATCTCTCAATCAAGAAAAATGTCATGCATTTAGATCCAAAACACACACACACTAAACGCGTCTAACTAATTTTATATTTCAAAAACAAGTTAAGATAGTTTAGTAAGTATACATTAACACATGTAAACTTTGTGATGGCCAAATCACATTGTACCTCCATGTGTATTAAAAGTAGCAAAGAATATTGCGTGCTGTGTGTGATAAACATTGCAAGATTGCATAAGTATTTCTATGTTATGACGATTTGAGATATGAGTAAATCAATTTAACTCACACACGATCATAATTGCTTGATGGAGACTATCACCTTCAAGGTACATCCACTCTCACATTTCCTAGAATACACGCTTGCAATCATATTTTAAAGCATTTTGTTTCTTTTGCTTTTATTTTTCTTTGCATATTTTTTTTGTATTAAGCATATCATGCATGGGCTTATAAGAGAGAGAAAAGAAATACCCAATTATGTTAAGCTTTATGACATTGTACTTTTGCTATGCTGAAGCATACGGATGTCATATCATGATTAGCGAGCAACAGTGCTGAGATGGATATTTATGCCTTTCTCTTAGGATTTTTTAGTCCTTCTCGTAAATACAAGAGATAAATTAATCTTACTCATCACAAACAAGAGCCACAAAGCTCACTTGCTTAGTTATGCGTAGAGATGCTCATCTAAGCTACAAGAGATACAAAGTTTAGAGAACTTTGCTTCATTGGCCATTAAAGGTATACAAGTACCAAAGTACATAAACACACACTGCTTTTGTATTTCTTTGATTTTTCATTTTTATGAAAGAGAAACAAAATAAAAACAAAATTGAAAAAAAAAACATGTCAAATAAAGCAATGCATAAAAACTAGATGCAAATGCATGGGGAAAGAGGAGAAGAAGAGAGGATCATTCCTTGGAGATAACACTAATGTTTTGACGAAGGAATTCAAATCGTTTGTTATCAAGAGGTTTGGTGAACAAATCAGCTTTCTAATCATCAGTGTGAATAAACTCAAGAGTAAGGGTACCATCTTTAACAAGCTCATGAATGAAGTGGTGTCGAATCTCTATGTGTTTGGTTCGAGAATGTTGAATTGGATTCTTAGAGATGTTGATGGCACTAGTATCGTCATAGTAGATAGTGAGATGATCTTGATAAATACCATAGTCATGGAGGAGTTTTTGCATCCATAGAAGTTGGGTGCAACAGCTACCGACAACAATGTATTCAGCCTTTGTAGTGGATTAGGAGATGGAATTTTGCTTTTTGCTCATCCAAGAGGCAAGATTATGACCCACATAAAAACAACCCCCTGAAGTACTCCTCCTATCATCGGCATTCCCAGCCCAATCAGCATCCGAATACCCGACCAAGACATCCTTTGTTTCCTTGCTGCACCACACACCAAAGTTGGCAGTGGTTTTGACATACTTTAAGATTCTCTTCAAAGCATTCATATGGGACTCTTTGGGATTAGCCTGATATCTAGCACACATTCCCACATTGTAACTAATGTCAGGTCTACTAGCAGTAAGATACATAAGACTACTTATCATGCTTCTATAGAGAGACATCAACAGTGAGTTTTACATTAGGGCTCATAGGAGTTCTAATAGAACTAGCAGATTCTAAACCAAACTTTTTCACAAGATTTCTCACATATTTAGATTGAGATATGAAGATACCTGTCTCTTGCTGATGGATCTACAATCCAAGGAAGTGATTTAACTCTCCAATCATGCTTATCTCGAACTGGGCTTGCATAAGTTTTGAGAATCCATGAGCAAGTTCATCCTTTGTTGACCCAAAGATGATATCATCAACATAGACTTGAGTAACAATCAACTCGCTGTCTTCCCTTTTGATGAAGAGAGTTTGATTAGCCTTTCCTCTTATGAACCCATGTGACACTAAGTATTGTGTGAGCCAATCATACCAAGCTTTGGGGCTTTGCTTTAAACCATAGTGTGCCTTCTTGAGGTATAACATATGATCTGGAAAATGGGGATCAATGAATCCTTTTGGTTGAGCCACATAGACATCTTCTTTATTTAAAAAGGCAGTCTTGACATCCATTTGGTAAAGCTTGGACTTCGAATGACATGCTAGGACTAGGAGGATCCTAATGGACTCCATACGGGCTACAAGTGAAAACGTCTCATCATAGTCCACTCCTTCCATTTGTGGGTATCCTTGAGCCACAAGATGAGCCTTGTTGAGGATCACATTGCCCTCCTCATCAATCTTATTGCGGAAATTCCACTTTGTGCCAATGATGTGCTCACCCTTCGGTCTAGGTACTAGAGTCCAGACATCATTCATTTAAAACTGAAGCAGTTCATCATGGATAGCCTCCGCCCAGCTTTCATCCTGAAGTACTTCCTCAACCTTGGTAGGTTCAACCTGTGACAAATAGCAAGAATAAGACACAAAATTAGCAACACATTTATCAACGATGCGTTTCCTTAGTGTAAGTTCATTCATATTTCCCACAATGACTTCAAGAGGATGATTCAACTGAATTCTAGAGGAAGGTCCTTTCTCTTTATGAGATTTAGAATCCAGTGAGGCAGATCTATCTGCTGAACCTTCTGCAACATTTGGAGTACTGGGAGTACTTGGAGAGGCAGGCTCTTGATCAACAAGTTCTTGAATGTCCTTGGACTTGGTAGGAAGAATTTCTTTGGGGATTTCCTCGCCAACATTCTTAGAACAGGACTCCAAAGCTTCATCGATAACAACATTTATAGTTTCTATCACCTTCTTGGTTCTCTTATTGTCTACTCAATAAGCCTTGCTTGTGGAGGAGTATCCCAAAAATATTCCTTCATCGCTTCGGAAGTCAAATTTTCCCACATTCTCTCTATCCTTAAGAATGACATAGGTACTTCCAAAGATTTTGAAATACTTGACATTCAACTTCCTTCCCTTCCATAGCTCATAGGGAGTCTTTTTTGTACCGGGTTCGAAATATACCCTGTTAATCGTATGACACGCAGTGTTGACGGCTTCTCCCCACAAGTTTCTAGCCACATGTTTGTTGTGCAACATGGCTCTAGCCATCTCCTGAATAACCTTGTTCTTTCTTTCTACTACACCATTCTGCTGTGGAGTAATAGGAGCAGAGAATTCTTAAGATATACCTAATATAGTGCAGAAGGACTCCATGTATGAGTTTTCGAATTCCTTACCACTTCGAATTCGATCAATCTTTAAACTCTTCTCATTTTACGATCTTGTGCACAAGGCTTCTATGTGCTCAGGAGTATCTGACTTGGATCTTAGAAGAATGACCCAAGAGTACCTAGTGAAGTCATCTACCACAACCATGATGTATCTCTTCCCCCTAAGAGACTCGGTTTGAGTTGGACCCATGAGATCCACATGTAGTAGCTCCAATGGTTTAGATGTAGTGAATGTCTGAGTACCTGGATGTTTAGCTTTTGTTTGTTCCTAAGCTGGCACGATCCACGCACAACATTGTCCACTCTACTGAGCTTTGGCATCCCTAACACTGATTCATGCTTAGATACAATTAAGAGATGTTTGTAACTAGCATGTCCCATCCTTTGGTGCCATAGATCTTTATTTGGCAAACGAATACTATTGCACACAATATCAACATCAGGGACCAGACTATAACAATTGTCTAAAGTGCAGACACCACTTATGAGTCTCTTTCTAGATTCATCCAGCACAACACATTTTCCTTTAGAGAACAACACCATAAAGTCTTAATCACATATTTGACTTATGCTCAACAGATTCACTCTCAGATCTTCTACATATAGCACATTTGCAATGTCTAGCAATCCAGGTAAAGAGATGATTCCATTTCCTTTGATCTGTGATTTGCTCCCATCACCGAAAGTGACATTACCACCTTTCTTAGACTCGAAGATCTTAAAGAGAGAGCGATCTCCAGTCATGTGTTGTAAGCATCCACTGTCAAGATACCACAAGCATGTGTCCATTACCTTGAACGCAGACTTCATCATAAAGCACATTTCATGCTTTGATGACAGATCTGTAGGAATGGTGTTCTCTTTCATCTGCCATTTACTGACAAAGCCTTTAACCTTCACCTTTCTCAAATGAACTCCTCAGCACATTCTCATTCTGAGGTAGTCTAGTTTTTTCTTTGTCATGTTAAGATTTTTTTCAATCATCATCATGATAGCTTTTAAATAACTTTTAGACTTACATTTTTTGAAACACTCAATTAAATAGAGATTAGAAAAACAAGATGTATTTGAAATAAAAGATCTTTTTGTGCCAATGGTAGCCATGACAACAGGGGTCAATGAATCTCACAGCAAAGATTAAAACCTAATTAGAGTGTGCCTGCTATGATATCACTTGATAGGTCAAAAACGTATTGACCCCTTGTGATGGATTAATTGATTAACTAGCCAAGTTTAATTAATTAATCAAATTAATATGCAAAATACGTGGCAGCACAAACAAATCACCAAATAACTAAATATGTAGCGGAAATTAAATGACACAGTGATTTGTTTACGAATAGGAAAAACCTACACGGCAAAAACCCCATGGGTGATTTTAAGGTCACCGCTCCCTAGAATCCACTATTATCAAAACAAGTAGTTACAAGTAAAGGAATCCCAGTACCTTATACTAACCTACAGTTGAACTCTTACCCCAATACCCAATTGGACTTGTTCTTTAGTGATAATCTCTCCTTGTATTGCACGGCTCCCAGTACGTGACTAACCAAAATGTTAGGACATATGTAGTTCACTTGTTAAGAACATATGTTGTTCTTTTATGTAATTGGCTAATCCTTTGACAAAACGTACTTTGCTTGTATTTGAGTAAATCTAGGATGTTTTTAATACTTCAAGAAACAAGGTTTTAAGATCTAGTGTTAAAGCTATGCAAGTTTATCCAAGAAACAAATTGAAGAAGTGTTTGTCATTAAAGCTTGACAACTGGCTCGACAGTTAGCATTTATCGAGCTTAAGAAGTTGTTCTAGCCCCGAGGCTCGACAGCTGTTCGATAGCATCTCAACACCTCTAGCTGTCAAGGTTTAAGAAAAACAGAATTTTAGATCTGTTTTGATTCCAATCAGTGGATATGTCTTTGGGCCTTCTTTTCTCATAACCCTAGACATATAAAATGATTATTTTAAGGGCCGTCAAAGTAGACACAAGTTACACAAGCATTGAGCAAAGTCTGTTCAAGCAATTTATGACCAGAGACAAAGTTTGCCCTAGTTCATCTCTTTGTGAAGAGGCTACTGTGTTTGTGCACCGTAGGGTTTCGTAACCAAGCATCTTCTTGTTCTTCGTTGTGAGGATGAACTGAAGAAATTTGCAGCTAACATCTTATTCAAGTTGGTGATTGAAGTCGCATACTGGGATCCGCGCAATTGGTTAATCACATACTGGGAACCGTGTATCAAAAGGAGAGATTGTTACTACAGAACAAGTCCAATTGGGTATTGGGGTAAGGGTTCAACTGTAGGTTGGTATAAGGTAGTGGGATTCCTTTACTTGTAACCGCTTATTGTGATAATAGTGAATTCTCAAGAGTGGTGACCTTAAAATTACCCGATGGGGTTTTTGCCTTGGAGGTTTTTTCCATTCGTAAACAAATCACCGTGTCAAATTTATTTTCCGCTGCACTTTAGTTTATTGATGATTTGTTTATGCTACCACGCGTTTACATGTTAAATTGGTTAATTAATTGAACTTGGCTAATTAATCAATTAATCCATCACAAGGGGTCAATACGTTTTTGGCCTATCACAAAAGATGCATGGATCCCAGTACGCGACTTGATCACCAATTTGAGAAGGATTTTGGTTGCAAAGTTTTTCAGTTCATCACACGATGAAGATCATGAAGTTGCTTGGTCACAAAACCCTATGGCGTACAAACACAGCAGCTTCTTCAAGATGAACTAGGGCAAACATTGTCTCCGGTCACAATTTGCATGAATAAGACTTTGCTCAATACACATACTCATGGATTGGATGAAAATAGCTCTGAAAAACTGAGTTTCATAAATCTCAACAGATACCCTAGCTATCGATCCTCGGGCTAAACAGCTCTTTTAAGCCTTGATTGATACTAGCTGTCGAGCTTTAATAAACAATACTTCTTCACTTGATTCTTAGACAAACTTGCATGGCTTTAACACTTGAACTTGAAATCTTGTTTCTTGAAGTATTAAACACATCATAGATCTACCCAATTACAAGTAAAGTGCGTTTTGACAAAGGATTAGCCAATACATAAAATGTTAACATATGTTCCTAACATCAATCACATATGTCCTAACAAAGGGTACAACACCCGGAGAGATTGGTAAATAACAGAAGCTCGACAAATGTGATGTACATGACGGCATTCCAGCAAATGAAGTTGGATCTAAAATGCCTCAGACCTTTCGAGTCTCCCCTAGTTAGTTTTAGTGGGGACCACATATATCCAAAGGGCATCATTTCCCTATTGATCACAACAAGGACTCACCCAGCCCAGGTAACAAGGAAGGTAGACTTTCTAATTGTCGATTGTCCTTCATCTTATAATGTGATTCTAGGACAACCAACCCTTAATCACCTTAAGGCTGCAACTTTTACATATTGTCTAAATGTGAAATTTCCAACCCCCCAAGGGATTAAAGATATCTGTGGAAACTAGCTTTTAGTCAAGGAATGTTACTAGGTGGTCCTGACGTCCAAGGAAAAGCACACCTTGATGGTAGAGGAAGAACCACCCAAGCCCATAGAAGAGGTGAAGAATATATAGTTGGTGGAAGGAGATCCTTCCAAAACTACCAAGGTAGGAAAGGAGCTCCAACTGTCCTTAAAGGATGAATTGGTGAAGTTCTTGAAAAGGAATCTGGATGTCCTTGGATGGAGCCACGAAGATATGCTTGGGATTAACAGAGATACGATAAATCATCGTCTCAATGTCGACCCAATGAAGAAGCCCGTCCAACAGAAGATATGAGTATTTGCCTAGAGCCAAACAAAGTAGTTATGGAATAGGTAGAAAGCTCTTGACTACAGGATTTATTCGAGAGGTCTACTACCTCAAATGGCTCACCAATGTTGTCATGATAACAAATTCCAATGGAAAGTGGAGAATGTTAGTGGACTTCACAAACTTAAATAATGCATGCCCCAAAGATAGTTTTCTCATTCCCAAAATTGACTAGCTCGTTGATTCAACAGCTGGTCATGAACTGCTAACTTTCATGGATGCTTTTTCAAGTTATAACCAAATTCTCATGAAGAAGGAAGACTAGGAGAAAACTGAATTCGTGACTAGCCAAGGCCTATATTGTTACAAAGTCATGCCGTTTGGATTGAAGAACATAGGTGCCATATACCAGAGACTGGTAAACCAAATGTTTAACAAGTAGATAGGCAGGAATATGGAGGTCCATGCTTGTAAAAAGCAAGGAAACAAAAACTCACCTTGGCGACCTTCAAGAGATGTTCAATACTTTGAGAAGGTACATAATGAAGCTCAACCCTGCCAAGTGTGTTTTCAGAGTCTCATCACAAAAATGCCTCAGTTTCATGGTATCTCAACGAGGAATTAAGGTAAATCCAAAAAAGGTCAAAGCTATACTCGACATAACTTCTCCCAAGACAGTCAAGGAGGTGCAAAGGCTAATGGGACGAATTGCACCATTAAATAGGTTCGTCTCCAAGGCCATTGATAAGTGCCTCTCCTTCTTTAAAACTCTTAAGCAGGCCTTTCAATGGACAGAAGAGTGTGAAGCAGTCTTCCAGAACCTCAAGTAGTATCTAGCCAAGCCCCTACTCTTGAGCCAGTCTGTAGAAGGGGAAGATCTGTTCTTATATCTGGCTATATCACAAACAGCTGTCAGCTCAGCTTTGATACGTGAAGGGTCCAGGGTATAGTGATCTGTTTACACAAGTCAAGCTTTTCAAGGAGCTGAAGCGAAGTACCCACAAATAGAGAAGATGGCCTTTTCATTAATCATCGCTTCGAGAAAGCTTCATTCATATTTCCAAGCTCACACCATCATGGTAATGACAGATTAGCCAATCTGGAAAACTATGAGCAAACTAGATGCAACAAGGCATATATTCCAGTGGGTGGTTGAATTAAGCCAATTCAATATTGAATACAGGCCAAGAATAGCGATCAAAGCCTAGGCGTTAGTAGATTTTATTGCTGAATTCACTCTTCCACACCTAGATCTAGAACTAGAGTACTAGGCGATCTATGCAAACGGCTCATTTGTCGCAGGACTTGGAGGCGTTGGTGTGATTGTGACCTCGCCTGAGAATGACATCCTTAAATATGTATTTCAACTCCAATTTCCAGCGAAGAATAATGAAGCAGAGTATGAAGCAATACTTACCAGCTTGAGGATTGCGAAAGCTCTAAGACTCAAGAATTTGAAGCAGAGAATTGATTCTAAGATAATTGTTGGGCAAATAACCAACAAGTAGAAGTAAAAGAAGAAAGAATGAAGGTGTTAGGCACCCATTCTGCCTAAACAGAGTTTGGTCTTCTAGACTCTTGTGACCAATGTACCATTTTTATGCATGTTATGAATGATATGTTGAACATGTGAAATAAACTAAACCACACAAAACCATTTATGAATGTATCCTATTTTTTGTTTAAAAATTCAGATATGTTTTGATGATTAGAAAAAAATTGATTTTGACTTATACAAATTGATTTTGACTTTCACAGGATGACTACAGAATATTCTAACTGGCTGATAGACAAGATTGTTGACAAGGAAGCTGAGAGGGTTGCTATGAGAGAACAATTTCTCAAAGACAACCAGGAAAGACTCGACGAAGATAACTATGAATTCAAAAGAAGAGACAGGGCTAATGAAGCACCTAACACAAAAGATATTAATAATTAGAAAAAGAAAACAGACAAAGTGAACTTATTGTTTTTTGGCTTTGAGCATGTTTATTAGAAGTTGATGTAAAAACTCCTATTTTTAGGAATTATTTAGGGTTTGCAGGTTAGGGGTTTTGTTTATGGTATAGGCTTTTGGGGTTTGGTTTTTTATGGTTTGGCTTAGGGTTTAGGATTTTGTGTAATGACATGGTTTAATGAAATGGTTGAATTTTTGGAAAGTTTAGATTAATGGGCAAATGGTTGGTTTTGGGAAATTGTGACCGGGCCAATGCATGGTTGCCTAAGTAGTTCATTGATTTTTTTTTTATTTGCCTTAATTTTTGCCTAAGCCGCTCTTTCGGGTTTTCAACCTAGTAGGCTCTCTCACTCCTTTTTTTTTTTTTTTACTCTCCTTTTGCGTAGGTTGCCCTTTTGGGTTTTCAACCTACCTTTTTTTTGTGTTACTCTAATTTTTGCCTAGACCGCCTTTTTAGGTTTTTAGCCTAGTGAACTTTTTTTTTTTTTTTTTTATGGCTTGGTTTGCAACTACCACTTCAGACATGGTACTTCTTCAATTGATCTATGTTGGTTGGCTTAGTGAAAGGGTTTGCATCTAAGTCCATCAATCTTATTGGTCCTTCTAAGTATATCTGCTTGATGATGTATGGGCTTGCCCAATTTTGCTTGAACTTCCTGTTTGCATCTTGGACCGGGGCTCGGATTTCTCTCAACACTAGATCTCCTAACTTCAAATCTCTGGTTCTTACTTTCTTATCAAAAGCTTTCTTAAGTCTCCTTTGGTACCCCTGAATGTGATACAGGGCTTTGAGTCTTTTCTCATCTAGCATGCATAACTTGTCATATTTTCTTTGCAACCAATCCACTTCAGCGATTTCACTTTCCAAAACTGTCCTTAGTGGTCAAACACCCATTTCAGTGGGAAGGATTGCTTCCATCCCATACACCAATGAATAAGTAGTGGCTCCTGTAGAAGATCGAATTAATGTCCTATACCCCCAAAGTGCATAGGGTAATTGTTGGTGCCAATCCTTATAATTCTTTGTACTCTTCTTCAAGATTCACCCTATATTTTTATTAGCAGCCTCAACTGCTCCATTCGTCTGAGGACGGTAAGGTGAAGACTTGTGGTGTTGAATGTTGAACTGTCGTAGTAGCTTCTCTGTTTCTACTTTAAAATGTAACCCATTGTCAGAGATAATCTCATGTGGTACCCCATATCTACAGATGATGTTGGTTTGAATGAATTGAGAAACTTTCTCTGAGTTCAAAACTTTGTATGAGGCAACTTCTACCCATTTAGTGAAATAGTCTATAGCAACAAATATGAACTCATGGCCATTGGATGCAGTTGGATGAATCTTCCCAATAATGTCTATCCCCCATGTAGTGAAGGGCTAGAGTGATGTTATAGTATGTAGTGGCATGGGTGGCATGTGTTTCAAATCTCCATGAACTAGGCATTGATGACATTTTCGAACATGAGTTGCGCAGTTGACTTCCATAGTGGTCCAGTAATAGCCTTGTCTCATTATCTTCCTTGATAGCATATGTGCGTTCATATGTGGCCCATAACTTGATTCATGAACGTCTTCAATTATTTGTTGTACCTCCTTAGTGGTTACACAAAAGAGATGAATTCCATCATATGATCTTCCGTAAAGTCTTTCTCCACAAATAATATAATTTGTAAACAACCTTCAGATGGTCAATTGGTCATTCTTGTCTGCAAATGGTGGTTATGTCCCATCTCTAAGGTACTGTAGGATTTTTGAATACCATTTACCTTCCCCATTCTTTCCCTTATCTTCTTTTATTGTCATGCAGTAGGCTGGTTCTCCTTTCTATTCAAACATTATCGGTTTGGCTCCATCTTTTGTCGGCCCATCCATCATGGATGCCATGGTTGCTAGAGTATCCACAATTTGATTCTGCATCCTTGGCACATATTGGTATTAGACCTTACTGAATTTTGATGCCCATTTCTGAAGACATTCATGATAAGGCATAAGCCTTTCTTCCTTGATCTTCCATTTATTTTGAATCTGAAAGATGATTAGAGCTGAATCTCTGTATACCTCCAGCTCTGTCACTCCTAGGCCCAAGGCTGCTTGCAGGCCCATAATGCAAGCTTCATATTCTATGGCATTGTTGGTGGCAGGAAAGTTAAGTCTACCAGAAAATGGAATGTGTGTCCCTTTTGGAGAAAATGGAATGTGTGTCCCTTTCTTTTCCAACACTATCAGTCTGGCTCCATCTTCTTTCGGCCCATCCATCATGGATGCCATGGTTGCTAAAGTATCTGCAATTTGATTCTGCATCCTTGGCACATATTGGTATTGGATCTTACTGAATTTTGATGCCCATTTCTAAAGACATTCATGATAAGGCATAAGCCTTTCTTCCTTGATCTTCCATTTATTCTGAATCTAAAAGATGATTAGAATTGAATCTCTATATACCTCCAACTCTATCACTCCTAGGCTTAAGGCTGCTTGCAGGCTCATAATGCAAGCTTCATATTTTATGGCATTGTTGGTGGCAGGAAAGTTAAGTCTACCAGAAAATGGAATGTGTGTCCCTTTTGGTGAAATTAAGAGAACTCCAATTCCACTTCCACTTTGATTTGTTGCTCCATCAAAATACATCTTCCATGATTCCATCTTAATCCCCATGATATCTTCACCCAGAAAGTCCCCTTGGATCTCTTCAGCTTCTTCTGGTGAACAATGGGCTAAATGATCGACAATTAATCTCTCCTTCACAAATTTCTGAGTCACATACTTAATATCAAATTCTGACAAAAGCAAGACCCATTTAGCAGTCGTCCCATCTTGCACAGGTTTTTCCATTAAGTACTTCAAAGGATCCATCCTTGCAATCAACAAAACCTTGTAAGCAAGCATATAATGTCTGAGTTTGCAGGTTGGCCAAACAAGTGCTATACATGTCTTCTCTAAGGGTGAATACTTTTCTTCATAAGGCAACATCTTCTTGCTAATGTAGTGAATTGCATTCTCCTTTCTAATTTCCTCTAGGTATTGAACAAGTAGAGCCCCTATTACTGTATCTGTAGAGGTGAGATACAACAACAATGGATTTTTGGGTACTAGTGGGACAAGTATTGGTGGTTTCATCAGATAATTCTTGATCTTCTCAAAGACTTCTTGACACTGTTCATTCCATACAGTAGGAACTTCCTTCTTGAGCAGTCTAAAGATTGGTTCACATGTCATGGTGAGTTGAGTTATGAATCTGCTAATGTACTATATTCTTCCTAGAGATCCTCAGATCTCCTTTCAATTCTTGGAGGTTTCATCTCTACAATTGCCTTGATTTTGTCAAGATCAACTTCTATTTCTCTTTGGCTTACCATAAACCCTAACAGTCTTCCAAATGTGACTCCGAAAGTGCATTTCTTGGGATTCAATCGTAAATTGTAGAACTGGATCCTTTCAAAGAACTTCCTCAAACCTGGTAATGTGCCCTTCATGATCTTTGGACTTTACTATCATGTCATCAACATAAACTTTTACTTCTTTGTGGATATGTAACAAAGTGGTGGTTGCACGTTGGTAAGTAGCACCAGCATTTTTAAGGCCAAATGACATGACCTAGTAGCAGTATGTCCCCTATGGAGTAATAAATGAGGTTTTCTCCATATCTTCTGAAGCCATCTTGATCTACTTGTATCCTGAAAATCCATCCATAAATGACAGCAAAGCATGACCTGCAATGTTGTCAACTAGGATGTCAATATGAGGTAAAGGGAAATCATCCTTCGGGCTGGCCTTGTTCAGATCTCGAAAATCTACACACATTCTGACCTTCCCATCTTTCTTTGGTATCGGAACCACATTAGCCAACCACTCTGGATAGTTGACCACTCTTTGAAATCCAGCATTATATTGTTTCTCCACTTCTTCCTTGATCTTGAGAGTCCACTTTAGATTCATTCTTCTCAACTTCTGCTTGACTGGCTTCATGGTTGGATCTGTTGGAATGTAGTGTTGTACTATATCTGTATCAATCCCAGGCATGTCTTCATATGACCAGGCAAAGACCTCCTTGAACACTATCAGCAGAGCCATTAATGCATCTTTCTCTGAAGTGTTTAAGGTATTGCCCACTTGGATTATTTTGGGCCCATCCTCAGTCCCAAGGTTAATGGGTTGGGTTTCTTCTTTTATAGGTTCTGGGTATCCATGTTTTAATTCCGTATTATTAAGAGTTTCTTTACCAATTTCAGAAATAAAAACATTCAAAGCTAGCAAATAAGCAGAATCAGAAATCATATTAAAAGGAAAAGAGTTCTCAATAGACTCAACTAAAGCAGACTCAACTAGAAAACTATCACAAATAGACTTAGCGTGAATAGACATACTAGCAGAATAGACTCAATAGGAATAAAAACAATGTTCTTGGCAGGGGTGACTAGCTCAGTGGCCTTGATCTTCTTGGCAAAGGTGACTGACTTGATGGTCTTGATCTTTCTTACGAAATCCTCCATGGGGTGGGTAGTTCCCTCCCATGCCCAGTTCTTCAACACGGTCGTGGCTTCCACAGTGGCCGATGGCTCCTAGTAAGCTCCTTCTTCCCTCAGCATCAGTAATGCGAGATCTAAATCCATATAATCTGTAGCTTCTTCTTTAATCTCCATGTCTGTAGGCTTGTTGGTCACAAAGCATCCAGGCACTCTATGCTATCCATCCATTCATCAAACAGGTTGTGCTTGCCTCTGTTGCCCAAGTTAGTGGGTTGAAGGAGATGCTCTGGCTCGCCTCCTTCTTCCCTCTCATTACTATGTTCAACATTCTCAAGTGTCTGATTCTGAGACGTGGACCATTAGTTTTTGGTCTAGTGCAACCAATTTGACGTCTATGTCATCTTCCTCTTCAGTAGGTAGGGTTGGTGAACTTGGTTCTAAATCATAATACGCCCCCAATTCAGGAACTTCTCTTCCATACTTGTCATACCTAAGGCTAGACCTTGAGTTGACATTAGTGATATCACTCCAATCTGAAAGGTGCCTATAGGGATATTCATCATGGTACATTTGATTGGCTTGTGTATTCTCCTCTCTTGCATTCTCTAACACATTCATTACTCTGTATTGATCACTATCAGTATTGCTCCACCTGTTAGCCTCGCGTTGTCTTCAATGTCTTGATCATAATAGTCCACATCACTATAATATTTCTTATAGAATAGGTCTGCATTTTTCATCTCCTCTATCACTAGGGGGTTCACCCCAATCATCACCATTGTATGGGCTATCATGACTCCTGCTACTATTGTCATCACTATCAGTACTGTTGTCATCATCATCATCATGTCCACTATCATTGTTGCTGCTGTCACTAGTACTATCACTCTTGTCGTCACTTTCATCTTCATCATTACTAGCGACTACCCCCCCTTCCTATCTTCATCAATGGCTCTTAGTTCATACAAGCTCTTCAATGCATGCTAACTAGCCTCCCAATACTCTTCATCTTCGATATTTCAAGTAGGATCTCCAAGAAGCGTAGTCATGGCATCGAGATCCATGTAATTGGCCCAATCAGTGAGAACCCATGTTGTGTCTTCTTTCTTCAATTTTGGAACCTTGTTGTGGCAATCAAGTAGTATCTCGAATTTGGGTACCATTGTTCTTGTCATAGGATCAAATCTTGGTTTAGGGAATCCCCAATAACGTTGACTCTCTCTGGCTTTTACAAACTTTCCATTCAATGTAGGAGTGTAAGGCTTTAGAGGTTCTGGGGGACAAGGGAGTCATTTTGCTTTGGATTTGGCTTGGGCCATCTTTCTCACTTCCATTTCTAGCCTAGCCCAAAAGGTGGTGTGGCAATAGGGACCGTCGGGCCTTAAACAGTTGGTTTCTTCACAGTTTTCCCCAAATTCATCCCCGGAAGGTGGTTCATTCTTCTCATCATTGCTACCACATTGTTGTTATCATAAGGAGCAAAGTCCATTGGAATCTTCTCAACTTCTCCTTTTCTCTCAATCTCAAAGCCATCTAAGGTCAATGGCTCTTTCTCGGAGTTGATACCATAAATAGGCTTAGGCACAGTCAAAGTATCCCCATAGATGGTCACAATAGCTCCTTTTAATATAGGGAAGAAGGTACGGCCTCTGTGTCATGAATCCAGGGTCACCCAAGGAGCATGTTAAAGCATGAGGCTATGTTAAGGACTTGAAAATCCACCTTCTTGACCATTGGTCCTATGGTAAGCTCTAATGTTATGGTCCTCAAGACCTTTCTTTTAATGTTATCATATGCCCTCACATGTTGGTCAGTAGGCACAAAGTTTTCAATACTGTGGCCCAGGCAACTTGCAGTCTTTAAAGGACACACATTCAAAGCACTTCCATCATCTATCAAAACCATTGGTATCCTCTTCCCCATGGAATCTACAGTGATATGCAAAGGGCCGTTGTGGTGCTTCCCCTTCTTGGTCAGATCCTTGTCAGAATTGGAGATGGTAAGTTCCCTATTTATGGACCCAATCATAGCATTAAGATCCTGGGAGGTTGTGGTTGTAGGGACTTGGATTTGGTTGAGCAGGTCTACTAGGTTTTGGCGGTGTTTGTATGAGACCATGAGTAAACCCCATAAGAATATGTTGGCTTGTGTCTTTTGTAGTTGCTTGAGGACTTCATCTTTCTTGGCAGGTGTTTGTTGGGTAGATCTATTCAAGGCTTCCATTGGGTTGTCGTTCTCTAAATGTGGGGGTTTGAAGTGTCTCCCCCGCTTGTGATGTGGGCAATTTTTGTTGGGTCATTGAGGTCAGTTTCTTGGGGTTTGAAATATCCCCCCATTTGTGGGTGTTTGGTTATTTATTTGGGGTTTAAAGTGTCTCCCCTCATTTGTGGGTGTTTGGTAATCCTCGGGTTCTGATTCTTCATTCCATATGTCATATATTATGGTGGTGGTAGATGTCCTATCCATTAATTCTTCCTATGTGATCATAAAGCATTTGGGTAGGTCATAGATTAGGTTGGATGAATCTTCCTTATTTTCCTCTTCAATCATCAGGCAATTAATCCTTGGTCCCTTCCCAAAATTGTGATTGGGCAAGGGATTATTAGTGATGCTAGGCCTTGTAGGCAGTGCAATCACTTTGTTGTCTATTAAGTCTTGAATTGCATGAAGAAGGGAAAAACAACGGTCAGTGTCATGACCAGGGCCTTGCTGGTAAACACATCTTTTACTAACATCAAACTTTGAAGGCAAGGGGTTTGGAATTGGTCTTAGGTCTAAGGGTTTTTGTTACCCTTTTGCTTTTAGCTTGTCATACACTTGGCTTATGGGCATGTACAACTCATGAATTCCCTCCTAGGGGCCCTTGGGATACTTGCACAGGTGCAATAGGTGCAATTAATTGATAAGGATCATTTTTATGGATGTTGGAAATTTCTGCAGACTTAGATCCTAAATTCTTTTTAAACCTTGGTGGGTCATCAATCTTTATGGTTCCATTGTTTAAAGCATCCTCAATTTGGGTTCCAGCAACAATTAGAGCTTTAAAATTAGGAAAGTATTGTGCAAAAAATATTTATGATACACAGGTAATAAATTCTTTACAACCATGGCTAATTGTTCTTCCTCACTCGGCCTACTCATCATTTGTGCGGCCGTAGCTCTCCACTTGGTAATGAAAGTAATGAAGGACTCCTCTGGCTCTTGCTTGGTAGTCTCAAGGTCTCTTCTTGTGATGTCCACTTCCGTATTTTACTTGTATTACTTGTGAAACTCTTGGCAAATGTCCTCCCAACTTCTTGCTCTTGCGTCATTTAGGTTGAGGGACCACCTAAGAGCGGCTTCGGTCAGTGTGCTTTGAAACATTTGAGCAAGTACTTCCTCAGTCGCACGTAAGGGCTGCATAGCCCTCATATACATCTTCAAATGGAACTTTGGGCAGCTGGTCCCATCAAACTTGTCAAGGATTGGCATCTTGAACTTGGGTGGCAACCTTGCATTAGTGAACAGTGAGAGAGAATCATAGTCCATAAGGTCCTCCATTTTACAGGCTCTTCTAATCATCTCCTCCATATTATTCATCCTCTCATTGATCTTCTTCTCACTCTCTACGACTGGTGGATCATGATCAGTCTTGTCCTCTACTTGGTTACTCTTCAAATTTTAGAACTGTTGCATCATACAGTTCATGTCTTCTCTCAGCTGAATTTGACTAGCTACCATAGTGTTAAGTAGTTCTTGGATGTTCATGGGTTCTTCTAGGTTTGGGTGTTCTCCTTCCTCTGCCATAATGTAGGGAGCTTCAAACTTCTTGTGGCTTAAACTGTCTTAGAGGTCGAAGATGGGGTTGTGATGTTGCAACAGTGGAGTTTCTTCTATGCTTGACGGCTTGAATATGGTGATGGGAGTGACGAGCTTGGAACTTGAGCTATTGGATTGTGTGTCAGACTTAGGTTCTCTTTGCAGCCTTCCTTCAAATCTTGACCAAATTCTCCCCTAATGACAGGCTTGGTCGGGTTAATTAAAGCTAAGATTCCATCCACATCCATCAATCAACCAAAACAAACACACACAACCTGCAATGCAATTTTAACTGAGACCGACCTAGGGATAGGTTCCAAGTCATTGCGTTGTAAGGTGGGTTTGTTGTTTCATTATTTCCTTTAGCTAAGACGTTACACCTCCCAACTTGTAATATAATGAACATTGCATTGGTTCAAACGGCATGGTTTTTCCTTTACAGTAAAAAAGAAATGATCTAGTGACTTTAGTCTATGAGTTGGTGAGTTCGCCACTAGGTACCTGAATCTAATGAAGACCGGTGATCCATGCTTACTACCACCACGAGTTGTTGCAAAGGGGTGCATACACTATGATAGTTAGGGAAAGATTTTAACAAACAATACAAACAACAAATGCCATATACCAAAATATCGTACAACATCCCATCAAACATAAATAAACAAACAACAACTATATCATTTAAGACCATGTAAAACATTGGTATATATTTGATCACTTAAGTCTAATACGAAACTTAGCCCTCGACATCCCCAGTGGAGTCGCCACTGTGAGAGACCTCGAAAGTGCCCCTTAAAAAGGTGAGATTTTTTGGACTTCTTTATAGGACACCTCTCTTTTTGGGTAATTGGCGTGGAGTCACCACTTATTTTTAATGTACAAAAAATAAGAAAAACTAAAGTACAAATTTACATGATTGAAATGCCCCATTGTTATTGATTGAATGTGAAAGTTCAATTAGCGTATAAAACACCAATGAACATTTAGACCCCCAATTTCAAAATTACCAACACAAGCTTATACACAAATAATATATGTGCGGAATGATGAATATAAGCTAAACCCAAATTGGTAAAACACTATAAACCATAGTTAATCACAAACATAGCAGCAATTAATGGTTAAAGAGCAAGGGAAGAGAGATGCAAACACAAGGATAACAATGGCATGTGTTATCGAAGAGGAAACTGAAGAACTCAGGGAAAAACCTCTCCGCCACTCTCCAAGCGGTCAAATGATCCACTAAAGAATAAATTTGGGATACACGAATAAAAATAGACCCTCCAAGCCTAATCTACCCAATGCACCTAAGCCCTCCAAACTTCTTACTCCAACAAGGTTACGTTGAATCTTGTCTTCTTTAGCTTTTTGGATCCCGCAATAAGCTCCATATTGCATCCGCCATCCTTGGCATCTTCCAATGCTTCCCAAGTTCCAAAAACACTCAACACTATAAATCGGTGTGGGTAGTGTTTAGGTACAAATCTCCTCTCAATGGGTATAACAATGGGAGATGGAATGAAAAGAGACTGCAAAGATTTCTCACTAAGAATGAGTAGCTCTCTCTAAGGGTGGGTGTGTTATAGAAACCTCTCTTAGGGTTTTTCTCTCAATAGGCTCCTTTATTAGCACATTACATTTCGTGGGTATAAGAGTATTTATAGTAGGGTATGAGAGGAATGTGAAAAGTCATTTTTCCACAAAATAGGACATTCTGGTGACTCAGCCTCGTGACTAGAATGAGTCGCGAGTTAAGTGCTAGGCCAGACTATACTTTTTTTCCAGTAGTGCTCCAACTGTCGTGACCCTTCAGGTTCCTGCTTGCTTCACACGTGTGGCACTTTGGCGACTTGACAGTCGTGAGTCTGTCGCGAGATTCCTCTTGAATGCACACAACTTGAGTTTCTTCACACTCTCTCACACACAACCCTCACATTATTCCCACCTAAATACAGGGTTTTTACATGTTGAATTACAAGCAAATTTGGCATGGAATAAAGCCAACACATGGTTGAATAAATTTAACCTTACATAATGCATATCTCAAGTTTGAACATTACATGACTTTGGGTCCTAGTTACAATCTACCAAATATACATGGTTTTTTGTCCTAGTTACAATCTACCCAAAATAAATAAAGACAAGACTAAATCTACTTAGCCAAAGACCTAAATTTGGAGGCTAGGTTACGGAAGGGGAAGGTGTTAGGCACCCATTCTGCTCAGACAGAGTTTGGTTTTCTAGACTCTTGTGACCAATGTACCATTTTTATGCATGTTATGAATGATATGTTAAACATGTGAAATAAACTAAACCACACAAAACCATTTATGAATGTATCCTCTCTTTTTTTCTTTTTTTTTTTAAATTCAGATTTATTTTAATGATTAGAAAAAAATTGATTTTGACTTATAAAAAATCAGACATGTTTTTCTATGTGTAAAAAGATGGTTTTTTATAACAGAAAAATCAAATTTGTTTTTATTTAATAAAAACAAAGTCTTTTGGTTGGTTTAATAAATTTAGATCTGTTTTTAAGAGATAAAAAAAATAGTTTTGAGTTTTGTAAGAGATCATATCTGCTTTGTGATGATAAAAATAAAGTTTTTATAAAAGAAAAATCAAATTTTTTTTCCATTTGGAAAAGATTTTTTTTTATGGAGAGGATCTCATTCATAAAATAATTTCATGCAACATGACTCAAACGAAACAAACAACAAAACCAAAATACTTGATCTCTTTCTTTATTTCAAAAATCTGCATGCATTAAAAAAATCAGGTCTGTATCTAAAGAAGATACAAAATCCGTTTTTGTTTTAAGAAAAATTCAGATCTACATCTAAGGAAGGTGTAGATCCCTTTTATTTTAAAGAAAAATTCAGATCTACATCTAAGGAAGATGTGGATCTGTTTTATTTTGAAAAAAAAAAAGAATTAAGTACATTTAGATCTTTAAAACTAAGAAACAAATTACAGTAACAATAAAAGAATCAAGAGCATATTTTGATAATCTATATTCACAAATCAGAATATGAATATTTGAAACAATAAAGCATGCATCATCATAATAAGAGAAGCATAAGAACAAAAGGGTTAGAAAGCAACCTCTTGCATGAGAACTATTCTACTTGAGAGGATGTTTTAGGGTTCAAAGAAACTTATGTATCTTTGAAACCTAGAAACCCTAATTCTCATAGCAAATCTCAGAGAGGAGTAGCTAATATTAGCAATTTGTGAGTCTCAAAACATATGCCTCTCAAAGCGTAAAAAAAAAAAGGTTGCTGAATTATGAGACCTAGACTCTATTTATAAAGGCCAGAAATCTCTAAAAAATAGGCACAGGCGATTAGGATGTGAATCCAGGCTCATCCTTTTGCGAAAAGGTCGAAAAGGGTGTGCCTTATCGTCACCCGAAGGCCATTGGGCCAAAGCCCAAAAAGGGGCAATTCGGCACTTTTAAAGTGTTGTTCGGCACTCCAAAAGTGCCGAATTGGCTCTTGGATGCCGAACACACTTTCGTGTTCAGGTTCCATTTGGACTCTCCTACTAGGGTTTTTTTTTTTACTAGTCCTTGTATCTAGACGTGTTTTCATCCTCCGTCCATGATTTTTTTATTATCTCTTTTCTAGATAATTCAAGCTTTTTAAGAATAATTATCTTGAACAATTATCTTGTGGATATATCCCTTAAAATAAATCTTGATAAGGTTCAGATTATCCACAATTTTATTGTTATCCAATCATCCATTTGATTCCTATGCATGCATCCCTATTTTAAACACTAATTATCAACCAATCACAAACTTATTCAATTAATTTTAATTGTTCAGCCAATCAAAATTAATTTAAATTAATCGTGTGTGATCAACTCTCCCTAGACACAATGCATATGGACCATGCAAACTTGATCATGCGATATCTTTCAATCCGATGGTTCGATTTAGAAATCGGACGCACCGTTGCGACCGTTAGAATCCCAAGATCATTGTTATGATATGAAATGAGTAGACTAATGCATGCAATGCAAGAACAAATTGATGCATGTGATGCAAGAACAAAATGATGCATGTGATGCATGTAATGCAAGAATGATTTTTATTTGGGTACATGGATGGTCACTCCAGTCATCTTCCTTGATTAAATAATGGGTGCAAAATCGAGTGTCTACACCTAGCATAGAGGGATTACAAGCAATTGGATGGACCGGATCCTTTCTTACATCAAAGACGGACAGCTCCCATCAGGCCCATCCAAAGCAAAAAAGGTTAAGGTCAAAGCAAGATTCACGGTCGTAAATGGTGAACTCTACAAGAGGGCATTTTCATTGCCTTACCTAAAATGATTGAATCCTAAAGAAGCAATGTATGTATTGCGAGAGATCCATGAAGACGTATGTAGTAAGCATTTAGGACCTCGATCTTTATTTGGAAAGGCAATCAGGGTTGGCTACTTTCGGCTGACAATGCAAAAAGACGCAATTGAGCTCGTCAAAAAATGCAATAAGTGTCAACGGTTCGGAAATGTATAGCACAATCCTGGAGAACTAATGATGAGTATTCCTTACCATGGCCATTTTCCACCTGGGGGATTGACATTGTTGGTCTACTCCCACAAGGGAAGAAACAGGTGAAGTTCCTACTTGTTGAGATTGATTATTTCACTAAATGGGTTGACGCAGAGCCATTAGCAATAATCATGGAAAGAAAGATACAAAACTTCGTTTGGAAGAACATTATTTGCAGGTTTGGAATCCCAAGGACGAAAATCTCTGACAATGGACAGCAATTTGATAGTTGAAATTTTAGAAAGTTTTGTGCAAAATTGGGAATAAAAAACCACTACTTGTCACTTGGCCATCCATAGGCAAATGGTCAGACAGAGGTAACAAATCATACTTTACTCAAACTCATTAAAGCACGACTTGAGGGGGCAAAGGGTGCATGGCCAGAAGAGTTACTAGGGGGTACTATGGGTTTATTGAACAACTGCAAAAACATCAATAGGAGAAACACCATTCAAGTTGGTCTTTGGTATGGAGGCAATTACTCTTGTCGAGGTGGGGTTGTCTAGCCTTAGGCGAGCCCATTATGACAAGAGTTTAAACAATGATGAGCTAAGACTAAATTTGAATTTGATAGGCCAAAAACGTATTGACCACTTGTGATTGATTAAGTTGATTAATTAGCCAAGTTATTAATTAATTAAATTAACATGCAAAGCGCGTGGTAGCACAAACAAGTCACCAACTAGACTAAGTACATAGCGGAAATTAAATTACACGGTGATTTGTTTACATGGCAAAAATCCCTCCGGGTGATTTTAAGGTCACCACTCCCGAAATTCCACTATTATCACAACAAGCGGTTACAAGTAAAGGAATCCCAAGTACCTTACCAACCTACAGTTGAACCCTTACCCCAATACCCAATTGGACTTGTTCTATAGTGACAATTTCTCCTTTCAATGCACGGTTCCCAAGTACGTGACTAACCAATTGTGCGGATCCCTGTACGCGACTTCAATCACCAACTAGAGAAGATTGTTAGCTGCAAAGTTCTTCAATTCATCCACACAATGAAGATCAAGAAGATGCTTGGTTACAAAACCCTACAGTGCACATTACACAGCAACTTCTTCACAAGAGAGATGAACTAAGGCAAGAACTTTGTCTCTAGTCACAATTTTCTTGAACAAGGATTTCTCAATGCTTGTGCAACTTGTGAATACTTTGACGGCCCTTAAAATAATCCTTTTATATGTCTAGGGTTAGAAGAAAAGAAGGCCCAAAGACACATCCACAGATTGGAATCAAAACAGAACTCAAAATCTGTTTTTTTTCTTAAACCTCGACAGATAGAGGTGTCGAGATGCTGTCGAGCAGCTGTCCAGCCATGGGGCTAGAACAACTCTTTAAACCTTGACACATGCTAGCTGTCGAGCTTTAATAAACTTGCAACTTTCAGCTTGTTTCTTGGACAGACTTGATGACTTCAACACTTGATCTTGAAACACAGTTTCTTGAAGAATAAAACTCATCCTAAATCTACCCAAATACAAGTAAAATGCGTTTTGTCAAAAGATTAGCCAATTACATAAAAGAATGACATATGTTCTAAACAAGTGAAACACATATATCCTAACAATCTCCCCCTTTGGCAATCCGTGACAAAACCACAACTAACAAATGAACATATGAGAGAAGTCATAAATCACTCAACTCATATTCACTTGTTGAATACAATAAAATCTGCCCTAACACAAACTCTTGAAAAACTTTGCAAGAAGAGAGTTTATGGTAAGTAGACTTTGACAACCTGTATTTCTGAAACACTTTAAACAAAACTCATCAAGGCATCTTAATGTGAAACAGAAATAATAGATTGCATACAAGTAATAAGAATCATGTGTATAAAGATAGAAAAGAAACAACACATCTAAGGGTAGGTGAAAGAAACATACATCAACATATAAAGAGAAAGTCCAATGTATGTCATACATGGACATAAGACCTAGGTACAAGAAGAAAATGTATCTAAAGTAGAGAAAAGAAAAAGATACAAGTAATCCTCTCTACATCCCTCAAAACAACAACACTCCCCCTATCAAAGATGTCCTATACAAGCTCTCCCCCTAAGTATGACTACTCTCATAGCCCAAAACTACTACTCCCCCTTGTTATCACGAGTGACAAAGGGTAGAGGGTTAAGTATACATCTCATCAATAGAACTAGCTTCTCCATCATCATTATCCGAAGCATCATCGTCATCACCATCATCATCCTCAGACTCGAAAGCCACAGGAGGTGGTGGAGGAGAAACCTCAGGAGCAAAACCACCCATGGTCGCCTATCGCCAAGCAATGCGACCAACACGAACATTCAGCTGATACAACTTTGTAGAGAGTGTATCTAGGTAAGCATCCATGCGCTGAAGCTGCGCCATGATGTCTCCTAGCGACACATCACTTGTAGAAGAGGAATGAGCAGATGAGACTCGAGCAGATCTAGATGGAGTCGGATGGGAGGAAGGAGCTGCTGAAACCGTCTGTCGCGACCTAAACTGCGCCTCACTACATTTTACGGTAGCGGCGTCTATGGCACACATGACATGAAAGGGGTCGGACATGGGAAAAGGGGTGGAAAAATGGCGTAAAATCCTCGTGAAAGCGGAAGGAAAGATGAGCTTATCACGGGTAGTCGTATCCCTATACACATCTATGATAGAAATAATGAAATGTGAAGGAAAATCAATGGAAAGATCCTCAAGAAGAGACAACAGAAAATGAGCACGAGGCTCTGTGATAAAGTTGTAGTGAGAGAAAGGATACAAAACAAACATCATCACCATGTTCAAGAATCGAGGACCTTTAGCAAAAGGCCGACATGATGTAAACTGGCGCTCACCCCAAACAGTTGGGTGCTCACAGAAGGCAGAGATCATCTCGTCTTTGGACATAGTTCGTAGACGCTCGCAACCGGGGTAGTCAGGATGCGCAACCCTCGAAATATGAAGCACATCGGATACCAACTCCGGTGTGACTACTATGCGCGTACCTCGAACGCGAGTGTGAAAGAGAGGTACTGAAGTAAGTTCCATGCATGTTGGAGTAGAACTCCTGGATTAGCACGGAAGGACATGTGACCAGGACGTCACACAATGACTCCCATTCCCGTTTGTGAATGACATCAGGAAGGTCCGTGTCGGCAAAGTCCGCCAAAATAACTTGGCGTTCCGAATGAACACCTCGTTTAGAAAATTTCTCCAAGAAGTCCTTTTGGGCATCCTTATCACGGAACCGAACAAAAGAGGGAGTAGGATTAGAAGACGAAGAGGCCCTAGAACAAAGAGGGTTCTGGTACGGAACAGACTTACGTTTTGGTGCCATAGACACTACTAACGTAAACAGAAAGAGAGGGGGAAAGAAAGAAACACTCAAAGAAGTCCCAAAACAATTTAAATATAACAAGTATATAGAAAAGAGAGAATGTATGCATGGAAAATGCATGAACATGTGACATGCAATATAAAAAGCATCATGGGCTCAGCCCAATCCAAACCTTCCAGCACACAAATAGTTTGCACACATCTAAATGCATGAGAATACTGTTAAAATGTGAATGTGATGCAATGCATGGAGTTTTTAAGATCAATCTACAAAACCCATCCCTAAAATTGCAACAATAATTCATCAATTTTGAAAAACCCCAAAATTTTTCAAGAACCCCAAAAACTAGGTTTCAAAACATGAAATGCATGTAAATGAAAAAGATTAGAAGCTTACCAAGTGAAGGAAAGCTTGAAAAAAATGAATAAACCTTGGGTAGAGGTTTGGAGTGAGAGAGAGACGTTTGGGAGGTGAAGAGACAGAGCTATCGAGAGAAATGAGAAACCGGATTACACAGAACCTTTGAATAGAGGTTCAGTAAATCTCGACAGATACAGGTGTCAAGAGGTGTCGAGTCATCTGTCGAGGAATGTGTCGAGAAAAGAAACTTCGATAGATTGAGCTATCGAGAAGGTGTCGAGGAACACAGCAAAGACACAAGAACAGAAGCTCAATCGATCCACCAGGTGTCGATAAGTTATTGAGAGGACAGAAGTTTTCTCGATCGATCCACCAGGTGTCGAGAAGATGTAGAGATTGCGATAAGAAAAAGCTAAGAAGCTCGACAGACAGCTAGGTATCGAGGAGGTGTCGAGGAGGTGTTGAGCCAGTTTTTAAAAACAGTTTTTTGAGAAGGGAAAAACATAGACATGAATGCAATCACGCATGCAACTTAACCAATGATCCAATCAACATATTAGACTCTCAAAATCATTTCTCAACAACAATTTTAAGCACATGGATCCCAAAACACACACACACACACACACACACACACACACACTAAATAAGTCTAACTGATTTTATATTTCAAAAACAAGTCAAGACAGTTTAGTGAGTATACATCAACACATGTAAACCTTGTGATGACCAAATTACATTGTACCTACACATGTATCAAAAGTAGCAATAAATATTGCGTGTTGTGTGTGAAAACATCGCAAGAATGCATAAGTGTCTCTATGTTATGATGATTTGAGATATGAGAAAATCACTTTAATTCACACACAATCATAACTATTTGATGGGGACTATCACCTTTGAGGTATATCCTATAACTCCCACATCTCCTAGAAAACACGCTTGCAATCATATTTAAAGCATTTTTGTTCTTTTTGCTTTTATTTTCTTTGCATATTTTCTTTTTATTAAGCAAACCATGCATGGGTATATAAAGGAGAGAAAAGAAATACCCAATTATGTTAAGCTTTTGATATTGCACTTTTGCTATGCCGAAGCATACATATGTCATTGACATTGCACTTTTGCTATGCCGAAGCATACAGATGTCATATCATGATTGGCGGGCAACAGTGGTGAGATGGTTATTTATACCTTTCTCTTAGGATTTTCTAGTCCTTGCCGTCAAAAAGAGTGATACGAGTGTTAAGTACAAGAGATCACTTAACCGTACTCATCACAAACAAAGAGCCACAAAGCTCACTTGCTTAGTTGTGCATAAGAATGCTCATCTAAGCTACAAGAGATACAAATTTTAGAAAACTCTGTTTCAATGGTCATTTTAAGGTTCATAAGAATCGATGTACACATACACACATTGTTTTTGTATTTTTCAATTTTCATTTTTTTTATCTGAAAATAAAATAAAACAAAATCTGAAAGTAAGCAAACAAAAACATGTTAATCAAAGCAAAACAATGCATAATACTAGACTGACTCAAAAACAGTAAAGCAAGACACACAAGTAATGCAAAAACAAAAACAAGAAGAGGAGAGAGAGAAAAAGTGATTATATCACTTGGAACCCTTTTCCTTCCACACCTTGGAAGAACCTTTCCTTTTTGTAAACCCTTAAACCGGTGATGAGGGGGAAGAATTGAAACCGTTCAAGTTCGAAAGGAACATGAGGGTTCTGAGAAGATCTCCAAGAGGAGCAAGAGAGGTTTGAAGCTGATTCTGGTTCCCAGATGCTATCATGTCATTGCTCTGTTGAGTGGCTAACCACTTATAGCAATTTGGTCAAGTATGACCGGCAATAACACAATGATGACAGAGATGTTGCTTCTTCTATTTAGGCTTTTGAAAGTTAGCCTTCTTAGTCCTAAGGTTTTTAGTTTCCTTCTTCTCAAGCTTAGGGGGTGCTCCTAAGATGGATTTACCCTTGTCTAGGTTCCCACTGGCTAATTCAGTTTTAACATCATTGTTCTCAATTTTAATGTTATTAGCAGGAGGAACAAAAACAGTAGTACTAGTAGAAGCAATATTAGAAGGAGAGAAATTATACCCCAAACCAGTTCGATCAGAAGTAGATTTCTGAATGTTGAGCATCTCATCCAACTTCGCACTTGATGGCCTCTCCAATTGAGCTCTAACTTGAAACAGCTCTGCTTCAAGCTTCTTGGTCTTCTTAGCCAAGAAATTTTTCTCGAATCTCAGTGCCCCAATGGTCTAATTGGCTTCATCAAACTTAGTGGAAAGTTCCTCACGGTCAAGTTCCACATCACTGAGTTTCTTGGTGGCCAGCCTATAAAGTTTTTCATGCTTCTCAGAAAGCTTGTACAGTTTCTCATAAGCTGTATGGATATCATCTTGATCATCCATCTTTTCAAACTTGGATTCCACAAATTCCTCTTCTTCATCCACATCTTCAACAATCCCTTCAGTAGGATTGATAGTGGCAATGAAGGCATTCAAAATTCTGTCATCCTCATTGTTGGAATCATCCTCAGGCTCAGTGTCGCTCAAAGTAGTAGTAAGTGTCTTGCTCTTCTCAATGCTCTTGAGATATGTGGGACACTCCTGTTTCATGTGACCAAAGCCTTGACACCCGAAGCACTTAGGTCCTGCGGGAACAGTGTACTGACCGCCATCCGTAGCATCCTTCTTCCCTTTATCTTAGCTCTTGAACTGAGAAGAACTGGACTGCCTATGGTCCTTGTCGAAGCCATTTCCATTGGCATTTTTCATAAATTTCTTGAATTGCCTGGTGATGTAGGACTTCAACTTAGAGTCTTCATCGTCTAATGACTCATCTGTCTCACTGCTCTTGGCCTTCAGTGCCATGCTCTTGCCTTTACCCGACTTGCCAATTCTTGTCAACCCTAGCTCATAGGTTTGCAGATTACCAACCAGCTCAATTAGAGGAATCTTGTCAATATCCTTTGATTTCTCTATCTTCGTGATCTTGGCATGGAATCTCTCGGGCAGAGATCTGAGCACTTTTCTCACAACCTTAGGTTCAAGAATGGTTTCCCCAAGATTGAAAGCTAAGTTCACTATGTCCTTGAGCTTGGTATAGAACTCATCGAATGACTCATCCTCCTCCATCTTAATTTCTTCGAAGCTTGTAGTGAGCCTCTGTAGCTTCAAATCTTTGACAGTCTTTGTTCCCTCATAAGTTGTCTAGAGGATGGTCCATGCTTCCTTAGCAGTTTTAGTGGAGGATATCTTCTTGAACTCCTCATTAGTAACCGCACTGAATATAGCATTCAATGCTCTGCAGTTGAAGTTTGCCACCTTGATCTTAGTATCTTCCCAATTGGCCGGCACTTTTGTAGGCTTGGTCCAGCCTATCTCCACAGCTTGCCACACCTTCTCATCTAGAGACTGCAAGAAAGCTCTCATGCGTACTTTCCAGTATGCATAGTTAGTACCATTAAACAATGGAGGTATAATAAGAGACTAGCCTCTATCGATGTCAAATAGGGTCAATGGATCATACACAAAGATTAACCCTAATCAGAGTGTGCCTGCTCTAATACCACTTGATAGGCCAAAAACGTATTGACCCCTTGTGATAGATTAAGTTGATTAATTAACCAAGTTATTAATTAATCAAATTAACATGCAAAGTACGTGGTAGCACAAACAAATCACCAATTAAACTAAGTACGTAGCGGAAATTAAATTACACGGCGATTTGTTTATGAATGGGGAAAACCTACACGGCAAAAACCCTACCGGGTGATTTTAAGGTCACCACTCCCAAAATTCCACTATTATCACAACAAGCGGTTACAAGTAAAGGAATCCCAAGTACCTTACCAACCTATAGTTGAACCCTTACCCCAATACCCAATTGGACTTGTTTTGTAGTGACAATTTCTCCTTTCAATGCACGGCTCCCAAGTACTTGACTAACCAATTGCGCGGATCCCAGTACGCGACTTCAATTACCAAGTAAAAAAGATTGTTGGCTACAAAGTTCTTCAATTCATCCACGATGAAGATCAAAAAGATGCTTGGTTACTAAACCTTATGGTGCACATTACACAACAACTTCTTCATAAGAGAGATGAACTAGGGCAAGAACTTTGTCTCTAGTCACAACTTGCTTGAACAAGGATTTCTCAATGCTTGTGCAACTTGTGAATACTTTGACGGCCCTTAAAATAATCCTTTTATATGTCTAGGGTTAGGAGAAAAGAAGGCCCAAAGACATATCCATGGATTGGAATTAAAACAGAACTCAAAATCTGTTTTTTTTTTTTCTTAAACCTTGACAGATAGAGGTGTCGAGATGCTGTCGAGTAGCTGTCGAGCCACAGGGCTAGAACAGCTCTTTAAACCTCGACACATGCTAGTTGTCGAGCTTTAATGAACTTGCACTTTTCAGCTTGTTTCTTGGACAGACTTGATGACTTCAACACTTGATCTTGAAACACAGTTTCTTGAAGCCTAAAACTCATCCTAAATCTACCTAAATACAAGTAAAGTGCGTTTTGTCAAAGGATTAGCTAATTACATAAAAGAATGACATATGTTCCAAACAAGTAAAACACATATGTCCTAACAGAATTGTTTATCTGAAGTTAGAGACGATGCAGCCCTAAGGATGGCTCGATATCAGTAGAAGATAGCAAAGTACCACAATCAAAGGGTAAAGCTTAGGAGGTTCAACCCTAAAGATATGGTATTGCGAAAGGTCTCACAAGCCACTAGAGACCCAACACAGGGGAAGTTAGGCCCTACTTAGGAAGGTCCATATAAGGTCATCTGTTACTTAAGAAGAGGAAGCTACTACCTAAAGGACCTCGATGGCAATCCATTGCCTCGTCTCTAGAATGTGGAGCACCTTAAGAAGTACTATCAGTAGGAAGTACCTAAATCAATAAGCTCTGTTTGTAGGATACCTCGCCTAATGATGCATCAGATAAGCAAGATTTCTTTTACTTTTACTTTAGCATTTTTCCTTTTAGCATTTTAGTTTGGTTAAGTTATTTCCAATTATTTCCCTTGTAATCCCTTCACAAATAAGGGTGAACGAAATAATAAGGCTCCATAAGCCATCTCTTTTTCAAAAAGCTTGATCCTTGACTTAGTCGTCCATAACAACACAATCTCAAGATTAAAGTTGCAAATGAGGTTAGATCATGAAAAAGAGATGCCCATATACCCATTGTAAAAACTCCAAACAATGAGTTTAAATCATTAAAGAACTATTGACAATAAAAACTCCATTGATGAGTTTAAATCGTAAAGGAAAATTGCAAACGGTAAAATCTCCATTGACGAGTTTAAATTGTAGAAGAAAGCTACAAATGGTAAAAACTCATGATGAGTTTAAATCATAAACATGGTAAAAACTCTAATGACGAGTTTAAATCATAAGTTCCCAAGGGAACGCTACCAATGGTTCAAACTTCAATGACGAGTTTAAATCATAAACATCATCAATGGTAAAAACTCCAATGGCAAGTTTAAATCATATCAGCGGTAAACACTCCTAGGATGAGTTTAAATCATGAAAGAATACCATTAATGGTAAAGCTCTAGAGACGAGTTTAAACCATAAAACCGCTAGAGTATGTCACTAATGACAAAAACTTCAGCGACGAGTTCAGATCATACATTCCTAAAGGAAATACCATGTATGACAAAGAGAATCCCAAACAATGAAGTTTAAAGTTATGATAAAAAAAACTTCAATTTTGAATTATAGCAAAATTTCTCAAGGAAATTGCACTAACAAAATTTCCATAGAAAGGGTTGGGCAATCAAGATTGTAGGAATGAATAAAGCTTAAGTCTAAAGAAGTCATTGTTTCCAAGAGAAAAGCCTCAAAACAAGGAGGCAACCAAAGTTTTCAGAAGAAAGATATTAAAAGTCTTTTTTAAGGTGCAACAATGACCTCGTCCACGTGACCCTCATCCACATGAGCCTTATCTGTTGGACCACCTTCAGTAGCACCATCTCCTTCAACAACAATAGTAGTAATATGTTCTCCTTCCTTTTCTTTGGTCTCATCTGTAAGGCCCTCAGTATCAATGGCCTTGAAGTCAAGGTTCGAAAAATCCATTACCTAGTTATGATGCTTCATCGTCCACCTATGAAGTAGCTCAAAATCCTTGAAGTATTGGACAAACTAGAGATCAAAAAAGCGATCAGACTCCAAGAACTTGGTGATCACTTTTTCACGCTCCTCGTCAGTCTTCAGAAGGGTAGCCTGAATTTCCTCGTCCTTCTAAGCAATGAGCATCTTCTCCATCTTCAGTGCATCCTTGAGCTCCTTTACTTTCTACTTGGCCTTTGTAGCTTGATCCATAGCCTCCATCAAGTTCTTCCTCAATTTCAAACTTTCAGCTTCAATAGAGTCGACCTTCGAGTTGGCAACCACCACCTTTTCCTCACTACTCAAGTAATTTGTCATTAAACGCAAGGTTTCTCCAAGAACCTTATGGCAAAAATAGAATCAAAATTTTTAACGGGTGTGAAGATCTCAATGACTAATAAAAGTAATTGAGCAAAATACCTGCACCAACTTGTGTATGTGACCGCTAACTAGTTCATGAGATGGGATAGAAGAAAGGCCCCTTAGCTCATCGTTAGTGATGACGTTGTGGGCTCATCCAAGGGCCGTAGCCGGGTCTTCCCAAATGCTCTTCCCAGCTTTACTTTTTCCCTTGAAAAGGGTGGTTGGAGGAGTGAAAGTCACCATCTCGAGAGAAGGTGTTGAAAAAGGTGGAGTACCAAAAATGGATGAAGGGGCAGTTGTTTCACATTTCCCTTCATTCAACTTGCATTTCTTCGAATTAGAGGTAAGGTGGGACAAGGGCTCATTTTTCAGTCCTTTCACATGGGCATACTTATCCTTGCTATACTTGATAGCCATTTCTAAAAATAGAAGATCAGGGAGAAGGATGAGCTTTTCTTAAAAAAAGAAGAAAAAAAAAGAAGGAAAAGGAAGACAAGCCAATCATACTTTTCTCTTCCCAAAGGATCTTCTTTAACACGTGTGCGAAAGGTTCAGGGCCAAGGTAGCAGTCGTATAAGTGACGAGGATCCACGAAGTCATCAAAATCCTCATTCGTGAGAGTAAATTCCAGAGCAGCCTGAATTTGACCTTGATAACGATCCTCCAACTCAAGACGCTTGAAAACTACAAAACAAACAGAAAAAGGAGAATCAGATTAAGAGAAACAGAAATAATTAGTCTAATAGAAAGGTAAAAGAATGTACCAAGAGATGGAATTTCCCACTTCCATAGCAACCACGGGACCTCACCCCACAGGTCGTCAATCATGGTTTCCTATCCAAATCCAGAAAAAAAAAAAGTATCTTGATTTCTAGTCATGAAAGGATGTAGGAAAACCATGGAGGATTCTAGATTCCCTACTCCAAGGCAAAAGCTGAAAATACCCATAGTGGGTGGAAGGTTTCAGACGATATAAATGCGAAAACTCATTCAGAGTTATCATTCAAAGTTATACCTAGTAGCCGTTTTTGCAAATAGAAGATCAAAGAGAAGGGTGAGCTTTTCTTAAAAAATAAAAGAAAAAAGAAGGAAAAGGAAGACAAGCCAAGCATACTTTTCTCTTCCCGAAGGATCTTCTTTAACACGTGTGCGAAGGGTTTAGGGCTAAGGTAGCGGTCGTATAAGTGATGAGGATCCACGAAGTCTTCAAAATCCTCAATCGTGAGAGCAAATTCTAAAGCAGCCTGAATTCGACCTTGATAATAATCCTACAACTCAGGACGCTCGGAAACTGCAAAACAAACAGAGAAAGGAGAATCAGATTAAGAGAAATAGAAACAATTAGCCTAACAGAAAGGTAAAAGCACACACCAAGAGATGAAATTTCCCATTTCCATAGCAACCACAGGACCTTACCCCATAGGTCGCTAATCATGGTTTCCCATTCAAATCCAGAAACAAAAAAAGTATCTTGATTTCTAGTCATGAAAGGATGTAGGAAAACCATGGATGATTCTGGATTCCCTACTCCAAGGAAAAAGCTAAAAATACCCATAGTGGGTGGAAGGTTTCAGACGATATAAATGCAGCAACTCATTCAGAGTTATCATTTCCCCATCATGGACAGACACCCAAATTGATATGCAGCTTATGATCGACCTCCAAGCATTAGGGACGAGCTGCCTAGGTGCAACATTAAGAGTAGAAAGAAGCTTCATGATAAAAGGATGGACAGGGAAGCAAAGACTACACGAAAAAGCTGCCTCATAGAAGCTCACCTCGCCGTGGGCAAAGCCGCAAGCTTTCTCGTTGGAATGGGGTAATCTAGTGACGAACCCACAAGGGAACTAAAATCTCTTCCTTATAGATTTCAAATGTTTCTTTTCCAAAGAACAAGACTCGAAGCGAGCATGAAAAAGGATAGAAGACAAGGATAAGGAGGGTTTTGAAGATGGTAAAGGCCTTGACACTTCAATTTCAAAATCCTTATCTACAGACTCGTTACTTGAAGACAAACCTATTTCAAGGTCACTAGACCTAACTTCAGTGTCCCTATCCTCTATGGTGGTCATCTCTAAGTGGTATAAGACCAAAGAATGGCGAATCAAAGGGTAGCAAAGAAGAAAGATATAAAGGGAGTTTCCTGCCTAATGAAAGCAAAATCAACCATTAATGGAGCTTTGAGCAGAGAAGTCTTACCGGACTGAATGTGCAGGGAGTTTTGAAAACTTTAGACCTCAAATATAGTAAATGGTGGAGAAGAAGAAGGATATGAGCAGTTTTTCTAAAAAGGAAAACAAAAATCGCACGGGAAGCTCAAGAAAACTTCACATGCGTAACCAACGAAGAGAAGAAACGTGTTAATCACCTGACGAGAAAGTCGCCTCGCATTAATTGCGATGGGACGAGAATCTCGGGACACGAAGGAGAGATTGAACCGCTAAAAACCTTTCATACTCCTATGCTCGTCAAAGCAAAGGACGACAAAGGAATAAATGGGGCAACTGGCGAGTAGTGTAAAATAGTCATCCATAAAATAGGATCATCATTACCAATGATGATCATAAGCATACATTAATGCTCAGATATAAATTCCTCACTTAAATAGCCCAAGTGTAACAGACGTATAGCCTTTCTAGCCATCAGCTCATAGCTATTACAGCCACCTCAAGTTGACTGTTACACAGCCATTATAGGACATTAACTGGGGGAGTTAAATAGCTATTAAATGAGTCATTTAACCCTTTAGCACAACCATAACGCCTAAGAAGATAAACGAACAGAGCATTTACTCATAGAGAGGCTATATAAAGCTAGAAGCAACAAGTAAAAATAAGCTCAATTACATACAGATTATTCTGGTTCCACTAGAAATAAGCTAAATTATGCATCAAAGGCTCCCTAGTGAACCTCACACCAATGTCTTCACTACATTATTTGTTTCTTGTGAACCAGATCTCCACATCGTCCATCGTACTGACCAGAAACATATTCACAAGAGGAAATCGTGTTTTATCAATATCAACTGAAATAATGCTTATTTTATAAATGAGGCCATTTTCTCTTAATAATACTGTTTTAAAAAAATTATTTGCCCAAATAGTACTATTTAAAATTTAATTTTTTTTTCTTTTTTTACTAAATAGCTTTTCTGGCATCTTGTCTATTGAAGAGAGACAAGTCCTAGCATGAACTCGTCTCTTCAAGATACAAGATAAAATTTCTGCCCGTAAGCTAACATTGTGTGCAGTCCAACTAGGGCTGTCCACAGTTCGGGTCAAATCGGGTTTAGGCTCAACCCGCATCCGACCCGAACTGATCGAGTGGAGCCATCAGCAACTTACTGCTGACCAGGAGGAGAATCGGATCGGACCGGTCGGAGCTTCGACGGATGTCGGGCGAATCGGGTTGAGGCTGAAGATCTGGAAAAAAAAATCCGGTGAGAAAAGATGAAAAACGGCTAAAATTCGGGGAGGAAAAATTGCAAAACGGCTTAAATCCGGCGAGATCTCTCTAGATCTAGCAAGATCTCGGCCATTTTAGGCAAGATCTCAACTAGATCTAGCGAAATCTCGTCGGATTTAGCTAGATCTTCCCGAAAAAATCCCAAATTCTCCGAAAAATACAACTGGGTCGGTCGGTTCGGGTTTCTCGGATTTGAGAGGTGGAGATCCGATGCCCGAACCACCGATCTCGGTTTTTGGAGAATAAAATCCATCGCCGACCGCCAAAGCAATCGGTTCGGTCGGCGGCGGGTCGGGTCCGGTCGGCGGCGGCGGGTGGGTCGGGTGCAGCGGGTCCTTGGACAGCCCTAAGTCCAACTGTCCAAGTGAACTTGCTGAAAAACATGAAACTAATCTTTTCAAGATATGAAACTTGTTTGTAAAAGAGACAAGTTCAACTTACTACTAACATTATTATTAATAGCAAGTTGAACCGATGCTATAAATGGAGCGCAATATTAGATAACGTACTCATTATATACACTACAAGAAAACTGGCCTATTGCGGCGGGCCTATTGCAGCGGGTACAAAAAAAGCCGCTATAAGTTGCCTATTGCGGCGGGTTTTTGGCCCGCCGCAATATACCAGAACTATTGTGGCGTGCTAATGGCCCGCCGCAATAGTTCTAGTATATTGCGGCGTACTACAGCAGCGGGCCAATGACCCGCCGTAATAGGTGACTTGTAGTGGCCTTCAGCTTACATATAGCGGCAGGCCAATGACCCGCCGCAATAGGCCTTAAATTGCCCCATACCTGGCCCTAAATTTTCCCTCATGTCTTTTTGTCCCTTTTCATTTTTAGCGCCTTTCCATTTCGTTAGTCTACCCACACACATACACACACACACACACACACACACACACACACACACACACACACTCTCTCTCTCTCTCTCTCTCTCTGAAGAAATCTCTTCACTCTCATCTCTACCACTACTCACAGCCACAGCCGCCGCCGCCACCACCACCACCACCCAACCCCCAAACACCAAATCACAAACAAAAACAAACCATTGTAAACCCATAGTCACCACTAGCCAACCCAACCCACAGCAAACCCACAATCACCACCAGCCACCATCACCCACCCACCTTCCACCACCGTAAACCCCAACCCAAAATCAACCCACCACTACAAAACAAGGACGAAATCACAAAACCCAACCATCACTAATCACCAATTAAAAAACAAAAACCCAGCCACCAAATCCCCAAATCACAAAACAACCACCACCAAATCCAGCCACCGCCAAACTGTGACCCACGACCCAGACCCACCATGACCAAGTGACCCACAGTGACCGCTGAAGCACTGTGACTCGCACCCATGGGAAATCGGTGAGAGAGAGAAAGGGACAAGCAAGAGAGGGTGTGTATATTCCAAATAAGTAAACGACACCGTTTCGGGAAATCGGTTAGCAGATTGGAATTCTTACGCGGCTGCTCAATCGCCGGAGGAGAGCTCTAGTTTGGGTTTGGGTTTCAATCTTGAATCTGCGATCAGGTCCGCAAACAACACCGTTTCGAGAACTTTCAGTGTGTAAGCTATCCCTCTCAATTTCTCAATCATGGGTTTTTTTTTCCTTTTTGAATTAAGGGTTTTGGGTATTTTGTAAATGCATTTATTATTTTATATTGGGGTTTGGGGAATAGTGTGTAAGTATGAATGGATTAGACTATAAGGAATAGTGTGTGTGTGTGTGTATGCATATGTGGGATCTGGGTGTGGGTTTTTGGTTTTAGGATTTTGGTTGTGTAAGTATGAATGAATCAATACTAGATTTACCTGATATTTTTTTTGCATTGTGTTGAGTAAGTTTGAATGATTCAATATAAGAAAAAAGTTTACATGTATGAGGACTTGGATTTGCATTATGTTGGCTAAGCATGAATAGAGGTCGTACCTTGGCAAGTGTCCTCTATCCAACTGATGTGCTGCAGATTTGAGTATGAGAACCAGCTCTTTAGAAATTGGGGTTAGATTGTCTATCAAGTTACCTCTTTTAGACTATGTTTAAGCGGAGTCCAATGGACTAGGTACAACCTTCTTCTTCTTTTTTTTTTGTAAGCATGAACGTAGATTACTTGATTTTGCATTATGCTGTGTGAGTGAGTTAAATATAAGATTGTGTGTGTAGGTGGATCTGGTTGCGGTTGTTTGGTTTTTAGCATAAGTAGGGTGTAAGGCATAGTGGGTTACCCGATTTTGTATTATGTTGCTCAAGTATGAGTGAATTAATATAAGAAAAAGTGTGTGTGTGTAGGTGGAGCTGGGTATGGTTGCTTGGTTTTAAGTTTCGCCAAGAGCCTTATAGCTTAATTGGTTGGCACCTCTTGGTGTTTCCATAGTCCATACAGGGTTCAAATCCCCACACCCCCAATTATCAATCAAAAAGTATCGGTATGGTGTAAGTCATAGCATGTATATTCCAAATACGACTTGGACGCTGTGACCGGTGATAATTTTTTATTTATTTATTTGCTATGATTCATTTTGATTTTAAATTTGATTTAGATGTCTCGTTTTCGATAGGTTTTGATAATTTTTTTTTTTCGATTTAACTTCCTTGTCATAAGTAAAATAATTTGGTAAAATCTTTGGATTAATTGCCATTGGCAGTATTCCTTCTTCTCATGTTCTAGATTTTTTAGACTCTTTGAACTTTAGTTTGAACTCTTTCAGGTGTAGTTTGGACACATCTTGCGTATTCAAACTGCTTCTTCTTTCTTAATAAAACTATTTTACTTATGTAAGACAAATATAGAATAAAACAAGTGCAAAATGTTGCTGCTTTACCAAAGTTTGTATGAGAAATTATTGAATTATAGTGTGACAATTAATCTAGAGACTTGTAACAATCAAAATTTCTTTGTATTATTTCTGTTGTTATATAAAAAAATGTAATTATACAAGATTGAGCTAATTGTTGTCAAGATCGAGTTTGTAACTTAATTGATAATTTGAATTTAGCGTTTTTAACGGAGATATTCAAGATTTATTTGAATTATTTCATTAAAAAATTGTATTCAAAACTTACAAGATTGGCACCTCAAAGTCTCAAACTTGTTTCGTTGGGAATATTCTTGAAATTATAATGCTTTGCTAACTTAGAAGCACTGATGACTTCCACTAATTCTGTACCAACGTGATAAGAATAAAAGCATCACCACGGCCATTGTTTTATATCTTTGAAGCAACTGTTGTCTTATTGTCTATCTTACTTCTAGGACAGCACATGAAGCGTCATTGCATTACATTTTTTTTAAGAAAAAAATTTTCTATGCTTACTGTAAATTTCCCAATAAAATTAAATAGTGTTAAATGTCAGTATCCAACATGCTAAAGAATAGCATACGCATTTTAGGAACGAAAATGATGCCACCCAATAAGGTTGAAACCGAAAGAATCTTGCTTTTAATGCAATAATGGTCTTAATTAAAATAATTCTTTGTGTAAGTTGAAAGTTAAAACAAAGTGGGATATTCCAAATTTGGATATGTCTACTATATTCAATACTTTAAGGAGTCTTATTTGGTGCTTAGTGTAAAGTATTCAATCAACCAAGTGAGAGCATGTAGAATAGATGGTTTCATCTTTAAAAAAAAATTAATTAAAAAAGGAATAGATGGATTCAAACCAGAACCCTACTGTAATTGATCTGATGCTAGAATATTCCGACACAAACCTCAGACCACATTTAGAACAATGGATTCAAACAATCTGATTAAATAGGTTTAACAAATCTCTTGGAAATCAACATGCATAAATAGAGGCTAGGTTGCTGTGATTGGCTTGATTGATAGGGAGTCTGTTTGAGGACTCAGTCTAATTTGAGTACTCTTGCAACTACCATTATCAACTCTTACAATGCATGGATGATGAGAAACATTAGATACATAGTTTGATGCATATGAGCAAAAATATAAACACATATATAATCAGATATAAAAGGACATGCCTTTTAGGTACATGCAACCACAATAATACCATAAAAAATTTGTATGAAATGCACAAGACTTCTGTTTTGTGGGGTCTGAAGAGATGGTTAGTGAATAATTTAACTTCCGAATTGGTCATTTAATATATAGGATTTCTATCCCCAAGATTAAAACTTTGTAAAAGTCTTTACAGTGAAAGGAAGTGCCAATGTTAACAAAGAGTGGAATTAGCATTTCCTCTTCTTAGGAACAAAACAAATTAGCCTAATTTGTTTTGTTCCAGAAAATTGTAGTAAAAACGAAGAAGCTGTCCTTGCTAATACCAAAACAAAAACTTTGTAAATTGAAGCTCTTCTCATTATTAGGAACTCCTTTGGCTTGAAGTCATGTTTACTGTATACCTTACCAAAAATAGAAGTAATGCATTCATAACTGAGGAAGTTTCCCTTAAGTTGTTCTAGGAAATGAGGATTTTTTAGGCAGGGATATTTGCATCACCAACAACCAAGATACACATGGCACATATAAATCCGGGAATTTGGACATACCAATTTATGAAAACACAGCATGAGGTTCATTTTTTTCCTTTTAATGGATAAGTCACGTATTATTGAATTGTAGAGTCTGAAAGCAGCTACAAATCACCATTGACCTAGGTAGTGGTGCAGTGCATACCTAGAGACTTGTGATCTGGAATTCTGACTTCATTATTCTTTTACTTGTCCTACGACTTTGATCTGGAATCAGACTAGGTTGGAGGCCTACCCAATTTGAATGTGACTCAGAACAACATTAAGTTTTTGTGTTATTTCCTTTAAACTCCCCAGTTTTCACACTCTCACTCAGAAAAGATAACTTTGTGGTCCCCTGACATCAATTCTCATTCCTTAATTATGTAAAACTTCCCAGTAATCACCAACTATAAATAGTAATTATGTCTCATTTCTTTTACTACTTAAAACTATATAGAATGAATTATGTCACAATTCCTTAACTACTAATTATTTTATACCAGACTTGTAGCTCTCAGCCACACATTTGAATCTTATTCAACCACACGAAGTTTCTCATCAATTGCTTGAGCCCTGTGGGAAAAGCTCAGGAATAGTGATGCAGCTGGGACTATAAAAAGGGATGCAATAGAGAGGACATGCATTGAGTGAAATTAAGCTGTGTGAAGATCTAAAGAAGAAAAAAAAAACAGTGCTTTGTTCAGAGTGGAGATCTTGTTGCGATCTTGGCTTCATTGGGTTTCTAGAGAGGTATTATTGTATTTTTCAAATTTATTGTGAACTTCAGTTTTGGACATAAACTTAAGCATTGCATTCTCTATTTTATTATAGTAACTACTGTTTCCTCTATATTATTTAGAGGGTTTTCAATCTTGCATGATTAATTTTCTTGTTGCTCTTGCGGGGTTTCTTTGAGCCAGTAAATGGTGCTTTTGTTGTTACTCATATGAAAATGTTGATAAGGATAGGATTGCATGATTACTGACTACTTGGTTGGCTGGTTAAGTTGTTTTTTAGCACACGTCTTCCAAGTGTTAGATTATTGTGTAAATAGGTACATTAGCACAATTAAGAGGATCAAGCACTAACTTTTCTTTTAATAATTATTGTATTGTGCTTACTTAAAGGGACAATGTGAATAATGTGTTGTGTTTACTTAGATACACTACTTTGGTTAATTCATTGTTTGAAAGTTGGGATCCAAATTAAGGTATAGATTATAATAGTATGCAAAAGTTGTCCTATGTGTACATCGATCTGTTTCCTTTAGAAGATTGCAAAACTTATATAGGTCTTTCTTCTAATGTGTACAGGAGAATTGGATAGCAATGATGAGAAAAAATATAAAGCACCGAAGCGGGCAACTGAAAGGGAGATTTCTCAAAGTTGAGGTTGTCATCTGTTGCACATGTGTTGGTGCTGGAGATCCTCGATTGGCAAATTTTAGGTTCCATCAGGTTGAAATGCATCTAACATGTGGAAGTTTGTCCAGGATTCACTAGTTTAAAAGCTTACTCTTTTAACTTTTTGTTTTTTGTTTTGCTGCTATTGGTATATTGCATTTGGATCATTCACAGTGGTTTTATTTTTTTCGATTTTTCTATTCACTGATTTTTTTGGAATATTTTTCTAAAAAGTTAACTTCTTTTTATATGATCTGTCTGCAATGTTGAACTTTTAACTTGCTATTCCACTGAGAAATTACCAACAATTTTGATAATCAAATGAAATTGATAAAATTATATGCATGTTTGGCATTACTTTAGGAAGAGAGTTCTAATTATAGAGTTTTAGTAGTTTGTAAAAGAAAAAGGTGTGTGTGCGTCTAGTTAGAAACCTAGTCATATTCATAACTCTACCATGTAAAATGTATCTTTTTTATACATAAAGAACTACTAAATAATACCTAAACAATTTTCAAGTTTAAAATTGTAAAACTTTAAGGATTGGATTAAAATGAACAAGCTTACAATGGGAAAAATTCCTTTTTGTTGAAGGAAGGATATCATATGATTAAAATTCTTTTGTACTGGTTAATTGGATTAAAATGAACAAGCTGACGTCGTCACTTTTTACTTCTACATCAGAGTCATCAGCATCTACACTTCGTGGAACAATACGATCTTCAGCTTCACTCCTTGTCCCTGTAAAATTTAATGATTTATGCAGTTAATAGACTGTATAAGTATATCTAGGGAGTACTTATCAGGAAAAAAAAGTACATATAGGAGTCACTAAATTGATATACTCTATAAGCAGTATTATTAAATGTACATAGAGGGAGCACTTGATTATGGACTTGATTATATGTTTGAGCAGGTAAGCTATGAGTTTTTTAAAGAGGAAAGATACACTTTTTTCAATAGTAAATTATGATAATTTATTTGGCTTCACAACACATTCTTCTCTGTTTGTTTGCTTGTTAGCCAAACAATGCATATGCCACCACATAGAGGAATTTTTAGTTGTTGGTACTTTAGGGATGCAAAACATGAACTTTTTATAGTTTTGGAGGTGAACTACTTTCTTAGGCACATTAAATAGGAGTGTGCAATATATATGACCCAAAGTATATATGTTGGATTATGTATAGAACTATTTATTATTTTCACTTCATTTGTTTTTATGTATAGGTTGTTCTGTCATGAGTTTATAAATACATTATAATCTCTCAAAAGCTCTACTCCTATAAATAAATAAATTATATATAGGTACAAACAATAATATCTACTACATTTTTTCTTTATCATCAAGAGAGTTCTTTTGGGTATAATAGGCAAAATTCAATCTAAATCTTTGATTTGCCAACAAAGAGCTTTTTTAGTTTAATTAATTGGAACTCCACTATTATATTCTCTTTTAAATTGTGAAAATTAAGAAGGGTCATTATTTTGTAGTGATTATTAAACATTCATTAGTGCGCATCATCTGTACAGACTACCCCTTTTATATTTTAAATGTGCATATCCTTATAAAATATGAATATCATGCATGAAATTGTGAATATAATCTTTTGCACAATCAGCAATTTTGAATTTTCACTTGTTTTTTAAATCTTTAATATTTGTTGTTTGGCTAGCTTAAAATTTACTCTCTCTCTCTCTCTCGATTGGTTAGATTTGAACCTCAGACTCACTCCAACCTTATCCCATCCCTTTACCAATTATAGTTTTCTATATTTCTTGTACTAGCACCTCAATTCTGACTAATTGAAGTGAGTCTTGTTTGAAAATTAACTTAGGTTTATATATATTCTTTTCTTGTTGGCAGATTGCAAAAAGAAGAGGCACTATAAGGTCGTGTGATCAAAGCAAGTGAAGTTGGTGAAAGACTTGAGGTACTCTCTCTCTCTCTCTCTCTCTCTCTCTCTCTGTTTGTGGTGGGTTGTTGAATTGGGGCAAGCAGGTGGCTTGCATGGAGTAATAAGGTGGTTTTAGTTGATATTGGGAGTGCTGACTGTTTTGTGTAATATTGGATGATTGTTGTTGAGTTTTTCTTATTTGATTAATTCATTTTAAGGGCTTCTCTCTGTCTTTTTCACATGTGGAACGCTAAAATGGAATTGCATATTTAAAGAGATGTCCATTCCTAAAGAATATTGCTAGTAATGATGCTATAGTTACCAAATGTATTAATAAATTCTCTATGCATTTAAATTCATTGTTTGATTAGAAACATAGCTAAAAGTGAATGATTAAAGATGATTTGTTTCTTAAATTAAGGTGAAATTGTGTAAATGGAATGTGTGTTAACTCTTAGTTTGTGTTTTCATGAAATCACATTATAGGTATTTCTTGTAAACCACGTTATAGCAATGGATAAGAGTTGGATGAAATTTACCAATAGAAGGTCGTGAGAATATTTAGATGGAGTCCAACAGTTTTTGAATTTTGCATCTAACCATGCAAACCCGGATGGAACGATTTCATGTCCGTGTAAAAAATGCGTGCATACAGATTTTTTGCCTATAGATGTTGTACACATTCACTTAGTGTCACATGGGATTTGTAGGGGTTATAACCCTTGGATTTTTAATGGGGAATCATCGTCTGCAAAGACTTCTACTGAAACTTCTAATAGTCATGTCCAAGAAAACCCGATAGAGTATGCCGATCTTCGTGACATGTTGCATGACATGTTCCCCATACAAGATATGGCATTTGGGCCAACGGAAGAAGTCCCTAGTGTGCACCAACCCACAGAAGGTCCTGCAGAAGGTCCTAATGAAGATGCACTTCAGTTTATGAAATTGCTTGAAGATGCTAATCAACCTTGTTATGAAGGTTGTAAGCATTTTAGCAAATTGTCAACCATTGTGCATTTGTACCACATGAAGTGTCTTAATGATTGGACCAACAAATCATTTTTCATGTTATTGCAATTTTTGCTTGATTTTCTTCCTTCAAATGCTAAGTTGCCAAAAGATTGTTACGAGGCTAAGAAGATTATTAAGGATCTGGGCTTGAGCTATGAGAAAATTCATGCTTGTCCTAAAGATTGTATTTTATATTGGAAGGACAATGTAAACCTTGAAGCTTGTCCAAACTGTAACCTTTCAAGATGGGAAAGTAATGAGTCTAAAGGTCAACAAAGTACTAATGCTTCCTCCAAGAGAAGAAAAAAGAAAGCTGCAAAGATCCTACGGTGGTTCCCCTTAAAGCCAAGATTGAAGCGACTATTTATGTCTCCTGAAATAGCCAATCATATGAAGTGGCATGCCAATGGTCGTGTGAATGACGGGTTAATGAGGCATCCTGCTGATTCTGAAACTTGGAAATCATTTGACTCTAAGTACATAGAGTTCTCATTCGAGCCTCGTAATGTAAGGCTTGGATTAGCAGTTGATGGATTCAATCCGTATGGAAATATGAGTACTACTCATAGTACATGGCCTGTCATTTTGATCCCATACAATCTCCCTCCATGGATGTGCATGAAAAGGTCTTATTTCATGCTATCCTTATTGATTCCTGGTCCAACCTCACCCGGGAACGATATAGATGTGTACTTACAACCCCTAGTAGAAGAACTGAAGGAGTTATGGGATGTTGGAGTAGAAACGTTTGATGTGTCTTCCAAAAAATCATTCCAAATGCATGCTGCATTATTGTGGACCATAAATGATTTTCCTGCATATGGTGATATCTCGAGTTGGAGTACCAAAGGGAGACTTGCATGTCCCTCTTGTAACTATGATAGTCAGTCTCGTTGGTTAAGATATGGAAGGAAATTTAGTTACATTGGACACAGGCGATTCTTGAATAGAGATCATAAGTTTCGTAAGCAAAAAATCATTTGATGGATATGATCATATAAGACCAGCTCCTATTATAGTACTCGGAGGGGAAATCATGTTACAAACGGATGCTGTAGCCGAACATGTGTTTGGGAAGAAAAAAGTTAATTTGACCAATAAAAGAAAAAGAGGGGAGGATGCCTTAACTGTGTGGAAGAAGAGAAGTATATTTTTCACCTTACCTTATTGGGAGGACCATGTGTTTCGTCACAATCTTGACGTGATGCACATTGAAAAGAATGTAGTGGATAATATAATTGGCACATTGTTGAATTTGGATGGCAAGACAAAGGATAACTTGAAGGCACACCAAGACTTAAAGGATATGGGTATAAGAAGTGGACTTCACTTGGAAAAGGTTGGGAATGATCAGACACGTATGCCACATGCTTGCTACCATATGAATGCTAGTGAAAAGGATGGTTTTTTGCAAGTTTTGAAAGATGTAAGAGTGCCAGATGGATATTCTTCAAACATCTCACGTTGCGTTAAACTGAAAGAACGCAAAATTAGTGGGATGAAGAGCCATGATAATCACATCTTAATGCAGCAGCTTTTTCCAATAGCAATACGTGGATCTTTGCCCCCTGAAGTGAGTAGGAGTTTAATTGACTTATCTTGTTTCTTTAGGAAGATATGTTCCAAAGTACTAAATGTGGAGGAACTTGAGGCTCTTGAGAAGAGGATTGCAGTGACATTGTGTGAGTTGGAAAGGATATTCCCTCCCTCTTTCTTTACAGTGGTGGTACATCTAGTCATGCATTTGGCAAGCGAAGCCAAAGTTGCTGGCCCAGTTCATTACCATTGGATGTATCCCATAGAGAGGTAACACATATATTAACTTGGTCTATTTGGTTTTGTTTAACTTACCAATTTCCCGTTGCTGATCTTGGGTTTTCTAATAGGTACTTGTCAAGACTTAAGTCTTACGTGCTTAATAAAACTTATCCAGAAAGGTCCATTGCAAAAGGGTATATAGCAGAGGAATGCTTAACGTTCTGCTCACGCTATTTTAAATCTGTTGAAACTGCATTCAATCGGCCTGTAAGGAATGTTGAGGAATCCATGGGTGCAGTGGTGAGCATTACACTAGATTCAAATTCATGGATACAAGCACATCGTTATGTGCTATTCAATTGTGAAGAAATCACTCCATTTCGCGAGTAAGTGATATGTCCTTACGTATCCTTTAACGGCATTCCAATACAATACTCTAGATTAACACTAACACGTTTGTCTACACAGTGTACACATAGCGGAGATCAAGGCCGGTTTTCCTTTTCACGTGGCTGATGATATTATTCAAAAGCAGCACATAGAGGAATTCTGCCCTTGGTTTAGGGAATATGTAAGTAAAGCATATATATATATATTGTTGTATTTTTGGTTGTAACACTTTAGATATCATACTTATAATAAAAGTCTTCCTCAATAATAGGTGATGTCAATGGATGCCTCTAAGAGAAAGGAACTCTCTGATAAAGTTAGATGGTTTGCTCGATATCCAAATAATGAAGTAAAACGGTTCAAACGTTATGTCATAAATGGTTTGAAGTTTCGCACTAAAGATTTTGAGACAACTAGGAAAACTCAAAATAGTGGAGTTTGTGTTGTTACAGAAGGTGGTGCTACTTATTATGGTGTACTAATTGATATTATTGAGTTGAACTACTCTGACAAGTATCGATATGTATTATTTAAATGTCAATAGGCTGACGTTATTAGTGGGAGAGGATGCAAAAAAGATGACTTTGGCTTTCCTCTTGTGAATTTTTCAAGATTGATACACAAGGGCGATCGATTGATTGACGAACCTTATGTATTAGCATCTCAAGTTTTACAAGTGTTTTACGTGGAGGATATGAGACATAAAGACTGGATGGTGGTGGTCCAAACAAAACCTAGGGAGGTGTTTGATGTTGGTATTAAAGCTATAGATGATGATGAAGAAGTGGATACATATATGGAGAATGTCTCTTATAATGTAACTACTGATGATGCATGTGATGATGCAAATGACAACCATGCTTGGGCTCGAGTTGATGAAGAAGGAACCATTTATGATACACCATTGATTAGTGAGGATGAATTGCTTGAAGAAGACTTTATCGATGATGAAGAGCTTAGTGATGATATTTATGAGTCCAATGATGATGGGTCTAGTGATGATGAGTCTAGTGGTGATGACTCTAGTTAATACTATTGGGTATGAGTCTATGAAACCTTATCTTATTTTGGGTATTTTGATGGTGTAATTGTTTGCTTTAGTTTCCCTTCTATGTTCTCTAATGTGATTGTTAGAAGCTGAAATTTGTGGTCTTGTGTTAGCAATTTGAAAGGTTCAAGATATTATGGTTAATTGGATACCTATTAATGTCTTCTAACATGTATACTATACTATATGCTGCTGAAATAATAGTGATATTTGGTACTCATTGAAAATATTGTATTTGTGTTGTTTAAGGGTTGTTTTATATAGATTTGCTCTATGAGAAGTTTTACTTGTATTATTAGTTGTCATTGTGCTTATATACTTGTTTATTTCAGACTCTGACACTTGAAATGGGAAGGCGAAAGACAAATCTACGCACGCATTCTAAGAGTTTAACATTGGAAATAGCTTCTTCACAAGATGTGGATGAAGTGAGGGACCAAGAAACGCACGAAGCTTCTACACAAGGTATGAGCTTTTTACTCAATAGTTTACCATTCATCCACAAGGTATGGGCATGTAAGTTGTGAACCCTTATATTAAATTTTATGAAACAAATGGGCTTTTGCATGATTCAATTTTTTAATTGAACCAAAGTTTTTAATTGGTCATAAGCAAAGTAATGACCACTTGTTTAATAGAATATTTAGACTCATCCTATTAGATGGTTTTCATGCTTTGTTGTTTGACGTTGGTTGATATTGTCTCCTTCAAAATTTAGATGTGCAACCAGCTGTACGTGTCATTCGCGGGCCAAGCAAGTACTTGGATGTTTGGGATCTTCCTGATGACGAAGAAATTGAGTTGTCACTAAATAGTTTGCATCAGCCGGTTGATGATGGGGCGAGGACTTTCACTGGTTTCTTGGGTACAATTGCGCGGAAACCACACATGTGCCCGATTAGATATCTTAATTGGAAGAACATGCCAGAAGAACTTAAAGAAGAGTGTTGGCGTGTTGTAGAGGTATTAAAGAAGTTATAATACTTGTAATTATGATATTTTGTACTAAGTTTTATATAATTAATTTAGCATGAACACATTTGTAATTTGATAACTCAACTATTTGATTGTAGCGTAAATACAGTGTCCCTGTTAATCCTATTGCATATGCGGCTCTGAAGGCATTTACCTTGCAAAAAATTGGGAAGGCTTGGAGGGATCATAAGTCTAGGATGAAGAAACGACATTATATACCTCATTCAAGAAACAAAACACGGGTAAATAACAACCCACCCAAGGGATGCATACCACAAGATTGGGATATACTTGTTGATCATTGGTATACTGATGATGCAGTGGTATTTTGTTTTATCTCTCTTTTCCATCATGGATCATACCAAAAGGAGAATGATTATTGAGAAATTAAAAGAATACATATTGGATTGCTTTCAGATAGGATTTGTTAGTTTTATGTGGGTTTGTTGTGAAACTTGTATATATGAGAAGTTATGTTTCATATTTCATATTTGTTTAATTTGGTAGAAGTCTTGGAGGTGGTAAATGCTAGTTTGTATCAAGGTTCAAAAACAAAGGCAATTGTGTGGTGTTTAATATTTTGATGTCCATTATATTGCTGCAAGTGAAGCTTTTATTATCAAATTGTTACTCTTTATCATCATGTAGTTCCTCTCATTCTTTTATAGGTGTTTCCAATAGATACTAAATGATATTTCATAGGTTTGACTTTAGCTAAAGGTGGCTTTAAATCCTTAAAGCATACTGTATATAAACATGTAATTTTGTTGAATGTAGATACAGTCAAAGAAGAATAAGGACCGTCGCTCTAAACAGGATGAGTTACATACTGCTGGCTCTTGTAGCTATGTTGTGCATGCTGCAAAAAAGGTAATAAGTATTATAACGCTTTTTAAATGATTTGGACTTCTCCTAAAGTTTATGTGGAACTTTGTATCATCATTACATAAATATGTTGTTCATAATGTAGGCAAAAACGGATGGACAACCTGTAGAGCATGCAGTATTATATCAAGTACTACATACTCGTAAAGATGGAACTGCAGTTAACCCTGTAGTGAAAGTAAAAATGGTGAGTAATTTCTCCCTTGTAGATGGGGGTAACAAAATAGGAATTCAAGAAACAATATTGTATATAGAAACAATACTACCACTTGTGTAACTTTTTTGAAATCCCATGTCCTATCCTATATATATATATATATATATATATATATATATATATATATATATATATATATATAGGATGGGGTCATTTTAACAATATGATTTCTAACTTTTTTTTGTTTTGTTCAAACCCACATATCAGGACAAAATGAAGGAATTGTTGGAGATATCTTCGAATCAATTGCAGTCATCTAACACGAGTGGTAGTATTGCATGGTCACCAGATGATGTGTTTGCCAAAGTGATGGGTAAGGAGCGTAAAGGTCGTATTCGTGGGGTGGGATTTGGTCCAAGCCCAAGTGGTCGAAGTAGCAAGAGCGTTCTCACAGACATTGAAATACACTCAAGTCAAGCAAGGGACAATGAAGTTGCACAACTGAAGGCTTCCTTGGCTACTATGGAGGAGAAACTAGCAGGTTTTGATGAAATGAAGCAAAGACTTAGTCAATTCGAAGAAATGGAGCAAAGAATGGCTCGCATGCTTCAACAAATTTCTCCTCAATGCAATCAGGTATATTAACAAAGACTTAGTCAATGTTTTGAAGACATTTTTATTTTAGAAAAAATAAAAATGCATTTTTTTAGAAAGACTACAAAATTGAACTTGAAAGTTTAGTTGTAAGATAAATATTTATAAAAAAAAAAAAATTAAGCAACACTTGTTGAAAATGCAATATTGACTAGCGGGATAACAGTTTCTTGTCATTCTATTCCATTTATACGCATTTATTGAGTAACCATACCTTGTATGAAGAATACAAATATTTATCAATATAACTATCTACATGGTACACAATTTATCAATATAACTAGTGTGGGCTACAATATTTTATAAAATCAATAAAATACTAGCTGTTACAAACTGGCAACGGAATTTTTTTACAAAAAAAAAAATATTAAGTTGAAATTTGGTGTAGATCTCAAATGTAAATTCACCAATGAGCTACACCGCTTAAGTCCAATCATTTAAAAATGGGAATACTATTACCCCATTAAAGCTTCAAGCATTAACTTAAAACCTTTCAATAAAGGCTATGGAACTCAATAAAAGAATATAAGGTTTTAACTATAAACTACAAACCATTAATTTCATATTTCAGTTCCCATCTCCATCATGTAAATCACCATTTTCGCATGAAATTAACCATGAGTATGAACTTCATCTCTAATTTTAGTTCCCATCTCCATCATATAAACCACTTCTAGGCTGAAATGACGATAAGTGCAAAATTCTGACTCTCTACAGCCCCAAAAAAGAAAATTGATGCCTTAATAGATGTAATGGAAAGATAAGAAATCATATGTCCTATCAGTTTTCATTGCCAAGTCACCAATTTCACATGAAATTGACCATGAGTATAATAGAACATGATTGAATTGTTTTATTCCCTATAGCTAGTGTCCTTGTTCCTTACTTCACTTTCCACCACTTGTTAGAATTTTCCGCGCAAGTATCTATTGAGTTGGTTGCAGGTAGAAACATATTATGGATCCACACAGTCACAACATTTTTTTTTTCTCAATGCCATATCATATATATACACAAGATTAGGATGTAATAGAGAAATGTAATAGACATTTTTTGCCTTGGTAATATTTTCTTGTCATTCTATTCCATTTATACGTACTAATTGAGTAACCATACTTTGTATGTAGGATGTTCCTTTGGCCTAACATTCTCCAAGTCTGCCAAAATCGTCAGCCGCATCCTATCAACCAAGCAGCTTATAAGTTTTATCTTGGTGTTCGAGAACTTTTTTGTGAACAAAGAACTATGGAAGAATGAGGCAACATTTTTTGCAAGTGTTGAAGGATATTTTTTAAACACTTTGGAACTTTGATTATTGTATTAGCTTAATTTGAACGGTTGTTTTACTCAAAAGACCACATCTTTTTTTGTTAATTTTATGATGGTGGTTATAGACAATGTTATGTATTTGAGAATATATTTCTATGCAAATATTACGTTAGTTTGGAGACATTTGTGGTGTTGTTAATTAATTATATTTGTGGTATTGTGTTAGTAGAGCTAAAACTACTATAGGTTCTTTGTAACAGGTATGAACAATATATTTGATGCAAAACAGGTTCTTTGAAACAAGTTGTCCCTTATATTTGATGTAAACAGTAGTTTCAAAGCCCACTGGGAAAAAAAAAAAAAAAAAAAACCTATAGCGGCGGTCAAAAAGCGCCTCAATAGGTTCACATTTCATCTATTAAATGAAACCCTATAGCGGCGCTTATAGCCCACCGCTATAGGTTCAAACATATAGCGGTGGTCAAAAAGCGCCGCAATAGGTTCACATTTTATCTATTAAATGAAACCCTATAGCGGCGCTTATAGCCCGCCACTATAGGTTCAAACATATAGCGGCGGGTGAACCCGCCGCTAAAAGTGCAATTACAAGGTTTTACTTACAAGCTTATAGCGGCGCTTTGCGCTCGCCGCTAAAGGTGAACACAATAGCAGCGGGCACGACCCGCCGCTAAAAGTCATCTAAAACGAATTCGAACGTTGTATAGCGGCGGTTTTATGCCCGCCGCAATAGACTAAAACCGCCGCTAAAAAGCGTATCTACAACGGCGGGTTTTTGTACCGCCGCAATAGGGGAAGTGTACCTATAGCAGCGGTTTTTGGGGCTTTAGCGGCGGTTTTGGCCCACCGCAGTAGGCCAGTTTTTTTGTAGTGATAGTCACACATACATGCTTCAAGGAGGGATGAGTTCCAAGAGTTCAAAATCATGTGAAAGAAGAGTTAGGATCTCATTCAATATATGCATCTTGTGCAACTCTGACTAAGTCACAACTACAGACCATTATGGGGTGACATGGCATAGGAAGAAGAGGGGATTTGCTAATATCCTATTAACTCGTATGAGAGTCTTTTGGCGGTGTTGGACACATCATGATCGGTGAACTTAGACAAGTAACTGCAACCAACAATATTATAGACGTCTTTGAAGAACTACCATGATCAAAATTATATAAGAAAATATGTAAGTTAGAGGTGTATTGTAAATAGCACGGGTTATCTAATATTGTTAATAAGTGGAACTCGTCTAATAAAGAGACGAGATTTAAAATAGGCTATATTCCCAGATATTTTTAGAATAACCCTAACTAAAAATAATTTTAAAAAAAGTATTATTAAGTAAAAATGGCCCATAAAATGATAATGCCTACATAAATGAAGAGAATGTTGGTCATCAAATGGACACTGGAATGGCTGGATAAGTTTTAGAGAGCATTTGAAATTTTACATTCGGAAAGGAATCATTTTTTTTGAAAGGCAAATATGGGGAGAAGGCTGGTCGTTTAGAACCACAGTGCCAAGGCACCACAGGAGGTTTTGGATACATTGGGCTAATCCCGAGCCCCACATTCCGAAAGGCACCATAAAATAAGAAATTGATTTTTGGGCCAGGTTTAAGAAAATTTAAAAGCTATCAACCATAACATCCAGTAACATATAGATGTAAATGACTGCCCATTTCTGAAATGGGGTGGTTTTATCTATAAAATATTGCTTAGGTGGCAACCATTTAAAGCAGTTTAGTTTCCACAAGACATTTAAACATATGCCTAAGATTGGAAGAAGCGGAAATAGACCATAATGTGAAACACTAATTCAGTGCAAGTAACCAAGTATTCAGTGGAAATTAAATACAGTGGAAGACACCTTTGATTATGCTGATAGCAAGCTGAAATGCCTTACTATGACATACGCTACCAAAAGACCCAAAAAAAAAATTAAGTTTTTAAAGGATGAAGCATCTTGATAGCACAACTGTGGGCACTAGGAAGTGCATCAGATCTCTCTTGATAAATAAGAGACAAGATGTACATGGTAGTTCCTCAACATACAAGTAAGAATCTATTTTGATGATGAGATTAAATAATATAGAAAAGAGCAACTTAAATTGGGTCCTCATATTTAACCCAAAAAAAAAAAAACTCATTTAGTGAATTATTTGGAAGATATTCCACATATGAGATAATTGGACAATTTCTAAGTTGTACTAGTATATACCATAAATAAATTTTTGGAGGTATATACAATGGTAACAAGCAAAAGGTGCATTTCTTTTTAGTGAATAATGCATAGAGTTCTATAGAGTACTAGTATGGTTCTTCACTTTTTTTATGCTTCATTTTATGCTTTACACTTTACCCAAAATAGTGAAGTGTGTGCACTAGAACATATGGTACTGCTATGAACTGGGGTGACAAAATCAATCCAAATCCAAACCCAAACCCACTCACTTAAATGAGACCCAAACCTACACAATTATTAATTGGGTTAAATGGATATTAACCTAATTAAACACAATTAACATTAATATTTATTGGGTTTTAACTGGATACCCAATTAGACACAATTTTGATATCACCCAACTCTAAAATACCCCAAAATCACTGAAAATTACCAAAATACCCCTTAAACCTAAAAACGACTAAAATACCTCATAAACCTAAAAATGACCAAAATACCTCTAATACCTAAAAAAAGACCAAAATACCCCCCCTAAACCTTAAAATTACCGAAATACCCTTAAACCTTAAAATTGACCAAAATACCCCCCCTAAACCTTAAAATTACCAAAATACCCTTAAACCTTAAAATTGACCAAAATATCCCCAAAACCTAAAAGTTAACCAAAATACCCCCTAAACTTGAAAATGATCAAAATATCCCTAAAACCTAAGGAGAAGACCAAAATACCCCCAAAACCTAAAAATTGACCAAAATACCCCTTAAACCTAAAAAATGACCAAAATACTTCTGAAACCTAAAAATCACCAAAATACCCCATAAACCTGAGAAATGACTAAAATATCGCTGAAACCTAAAAAATTGACGAAAATACCTCATAAACCTAAAAAATGACCAAAATACCCCCTAAACCTAAAAATTATCAAAATGCCCCTCCTAAACTTAAAAAATGACCGATATACCACTGAAACCTAAAAATGACCAAATTACTCCCTAAACTTAAAAATGACCAAATTACCCCTTTTTTGCATTACTGCAGACCGAATTATGTATTCTAAAGACTTAAATGCATTTCTACATGTATGCAGATTGGATTCCATATTCTACAGACTTGTATATCTTTTCTAAAGACTAGCATTTATATTCTACATTCATGAATGTCTTTCTACAAACCACCTGGCTTCCACATTTTTCCCAGGGAACACAATGAAGAAGATGCAGAACCCAATGAAACAACCACTTTTGTACAAATGGGATCCCCAACTAATGTCAGCCACATTAAATGCTAAATGACTAGCCTGAACAGTGAAAACACCTCCAAAAGTCCTTCCTCATGATCAAAAAATGACAAAGCACAGATTTGATGGGACAAGTATCCCCTAAATCTAGCTAAGAGTTGGACAGCTAGAGGATGAGGACAAATAGCTATAGAAGAAGGAGGAGGGCAATAGAATTGAAGGTTTAGAAAAATAAAGGGAGAGGGGGTTAGAGAGTTTTTATTTTATATATCTACCCTTGAATCCTTCTCGTGTAACTCGAAAACAATGTTCCTCCATATATGGAAGCTTGATTCTATTTATTTCTATCTTTTAATTTAATGTCTAATCCTCCCATCGTGGATTTTTTTTCCATCTTTTAGAATTTAGTTGTGTAGATCAAGAAATTCTATCATTGTTCTATCTTTGGATGTTTTTGACTTCCACAATTGGCGCTGACTATGGGAATATCCACCAAGTAGAAGGATTAAGAGTCAATTGAGGTAGAAAGATGGCAAACCAAGAAGGAATTGGGCTCCCAACCCATCTCAGCTGAGTATTTTAAAGGAATCTATCTTTGAGAATGGGTGACTTCAGTATAAGGTGAGGAAGGGAGTCTGAGAGTAGTCCACACATAATTATAGTAGGGAGCAGGAATCTCCTTCCCAAGGGGAGAGATCAATTGTCAATGTCTCGTGGAAATTTGACCACTTATCGCAACAACGCTCAGCGTGCGCCCGCAGGAGCTTGCTGGCCCAAGAGATCAGGCGCTGTGAAGAAGGGTACAACTATGTTGTGTAACTGGAAAATGAGTCAATTTTAAGGGAATTACCAAGGGTAAGTGAAGTTTCCACCAATCATTGGGCTTTTTCTAAAGTGTGATTGATCACCTAACTCTATTTGATTTTATTACCAATCCTAGGCTAAGAAAAAAGGCGTTTTTCCTAATTTAATGTGGATGAGTAAACAATCTTGATTCTTGAGTTCAGAAGTCTGGTTTTGTGTGGGGAAGGTGTTAGGCACCCCACAACGCCAATCCATAGACAGTCTTTTGTTTTGGTAAAATCTTAATTTAAGGACATTGGCAATTAAAATAAGCTATTGACATTAGCTTTTGGAGCTTTAAACGAATTGGGTTTTGAGGTTTATTTCAGAAAGGGTGTGGTCACGATTGGTATTTCCCTAGTGTGTTTGGAATCGGTGCCAAATTTCCACGACGAAAATCCCGCAACATTTCGCCTTATTTTTGTGGTTGAAATCCTGTAGCGCTTCACCTTGGGTTCGTCATATCACACAAAATGCTATTCTCACCAAGCTTTAACCGTGAGAATATGGCAACGTGGATGCCCCATTTTCATGACAAAAATCTAGTAGAGTTTTGTGTTTATGGCGCACCGATAGGGTTTCGTACTTGTGTATATGGCACATGCCAACATGCTCATGCTAGAATGAGCCGAAGCCCCTCAAAGCATCAAACATATTGATGCATGTCGCATTCACGGGGAAACCAATGTCACTTGGTGACATGGATCGGATTATCAAACTGTGATGATCATGCACACAATATAGAGTGAATATGTACCTACAACAACAGCCTTGAGCACATACCCACACTACAAGGTCAAGAGCACTCGTGACGAAAGTCCACCATACAAAGTGCATGATCACCCACGAAAGTCCACCATACAAAGTGCAAACATAGCCAACATTCTAAGGGTATGGCCTAGCAAGGTACATGAAATGTAAAACGGACATTACCATTCTCAGGGAATGCGGCCCAAGAAAAGTGTAGGAAAAATAAAGGATACATGGAGAGGGAGCTGTAATACATGATTTTAGGGAAAAAGGCTAGAAGAGAGGGAGAGAGAAAACCACTCAGGGAGGCTAGGCCTCCTAATCTATTGAATATTGCCCTTTTTGGGCTTGTGTCTTCTTGCTTGCATCCTTGCCTTGTTGTTCATGCCTAGGATGTCATGCCCCTGCTCCAAGCATGTACATGCAACAAACAAAGAAAGCGGCTAGTAGACAAGCAAAGGGGATAATCAAGAAGTAAAGGGAGCATGAAAAAAGACACACTAGCAAAGAAAGCCAGACAATGGCAAACAAACATGTTATCAAACATGTTAGGACATATGTAGTTCACTTGTTAAGAACATATGTCATTCTTTTATGTAATTGGCTAATCCTTTGACAAAATGCACTTTACTTGTATTTGGGTAGATCTAAAATGTTTTTAATACTTCAAAGAACAAGGTTTCAAGATCAAGTGTTAAAGCCATGCAAGTCTGTCCAAGAAACAAGCTGAAGAAGTGCCTGTCATTAAAGCTCGATAGCTAGCATCTATCGAGCTTAAGAAGCTGTTCCAACCCCGTGGCTCAACAGCTGCTTGATAGCTTCTCGACACCTCTATCTGTCGAGGTTTAAGAAAAACAGAATTTCAGATTTTTTTTTATTCCAATCCGTGGATATGTCTTTGGGCCTTCTTTTCTCACAACCCTAGACATATAAAATGATTATTTTAAGGGCCGTATCTGGTGACACACAGCCCAGAGTGCAAGTTACAAAAGCTATTTGGGACCGGAGACAAAGTTTGCCCTAGTTCATCTCTTTTGTGAAGAAACTGCAGTGTTTGTGCACCGTAGGGTTTTGTAACCAAGCATCTTCTTGTTCTTCATTGTGAGGATGAATTAATGAACTTTGCAACCAACATTTTTCTCAAGTTAGTGATTGAAGTCGCGTACTGGGATCCGCGCAATTAGTTATTCACGTACTGGGAGCTATGCATCAAAGGGAGAGATTGTCACTACAGAATAAGTCCAATTGGGTATTGGGGTAAGGGTTCAACTGTATGTTGGTAGAAGGTATTAGGATTCCTTTACTTGTAACTGCTTGTTTTGATAATAGTGGATTCTCGGGAGTGGTAACCTTAAAATCACCCGGTGGGGTTTTTGCCTTAGAGGTTTTCCCCATTCGTAAACAAATCACCATGTCAATTTATTTTCCGCTGCACTTTAGTTTATTGGTGATTTGTTTGTGCTACCACGCATTTGCATGTTAATTTGGTTAATTGATTAAACTTGGCTAATTAATCAATTAATCTATCACAAGGGGGTCAATACGTTCTTGGCCTATCAAAACAAAAGGAGGTGTCCTAGGAGGACAAATGTAGGTTTGGATCGGGTGTCCATTGTTTAATGAGATTGGAGTATGGACGACACATGTGCCATCAAACAAAATTCCTTAAAGGGACTTGGGGTCTCGTGTATCAAAGACGAGTGTGAACCCGCACGAGATAGTAGGAATTAGGCTTGATGACACAAGCAAGCAATGACTCATACATGAACACGTAGACAAGCACACAAAGATGCAAAGAATAAAAGAAAGCCAAACGTGTGGCACAAAGCAAGCAAGGCAAGCTTAACATCACACAGAGCGGAGAAAGGGCATGCATCATGCAAACCGACATCACAGAGATGTGTTCTCACAAATGGTTACACCCAAACAAGCCACAAGTGGGATGGATGCAACCACACACAAGCAAGTGGCCCCAAAGACCAACAAGCATAGGCCCACGGAGGGCACCAAGCATGGCAAAACCTAGATCTAGGCAGGCAAACATGGATATAAAGCATAAAAGCAAGCAAACATACACATGCATAAAGGAAATTATTCAAACCCTTTAATATAGGACTAGGTGTATGGATGTAGGCCTAGACCACAAGATCTTGATCTAAACCCTACCAAAAGGGCCAAAATACAAAAAAGAGATATATCAAGAGACAAAAAGGCTATAGAAGCACATGGCCTAGCATTTAACTGGTAGATCTAGACACACAAACATGGCAAGGAGCACATGAACATATAGATCTAGGCATAAACATGGCAAAGAGCACATGGAAAAGGCAAAAAGCGCACATAGACATGTAGATCAATGCACAAACATGGTAAAAAGTACATAGACATGTAGATCTAAGCACAAACATGGCAAAAAGTATGGTAATAATGTAGATCTTAACAAAAACATGGTAAAAAGCACATAGACATGCAGATCTAAGCACAAACAAGGTATTTTGACATATCCTAGCCCAAGAAGGCTAGGCCAACAACATCAAAGCAATAAAACATGCTACAAAGTTAGGAGACATGCTAGAAAAGCTATAAAACATGCTAGGAAGCAAGATAAAGCAAGAGATATACTATAGAAAACAATAAAGCATATTACAAAGCAAGATAAAGCAAAGGGTGCAGATAGTAACTAAAAGGCTACCTCTGCACCCTTAAAACCTCAAATCCAAGGTCCTAAGACCAAGGAGAGGAAAAAGAGTTCAAGAACACTATCTCTTGATTGTTGAGAAAAGAGAGAAATCAAAGGTTTTTTTTTTTTTGTTGATGTGTTTAGGAGAGAATTTAGAAAGGAAAAGAGAGAGAATCTGCCTAGAAAAGTGCTCCAAATTGCCCAAAATCGATTTTTTTTTTTTTAATTTAGGGGTTTGGGGGGTTAAATAGGTTTTGGCATGCTTCTTGATGAGAATCAACAAGCATTCAAGGATCCATTGCATGTTCCAGTTGGGCCTATTACAAGAGCAAGATCCAAGAAAATCCAAGAAGCACTTAATGGGCTGATTCAAGAGATTTAGGCTGATTCTAACGCAGGATGTTCCAAGCTTGGCCCAAAGGAAGATGAAAGTGTAGTAAATTTAATTCAAGCTATTTAGGGCTGATCTGACTTAATTGGGAGTGATTTATGGCATGAATTAATGGCTGATTGACTTTCCAGCTCTGTATCAGTTAAGGCAGATTTTTTCCTATTTTGGATCTGCAAATTTCAGACCAAATCAGCTTTTATTTAGGGTTTTATTATTTAGTACGTTTTTTTAGGTATTTTCCTTGTTTTTAGGTGCATTTAATGCTTTTTAGGTCAAACTTGATTCCTGATATGGTAAGGTATCAATTAGGAGTTATTTCAGAATATATTTTCTTGTCTGTCAAGTTTTGTGGAGTCCTTAAATAGGCTCTGAAGTCTGTAAACGTTTTTTAAGATTATTATTGAATTAAATTCAGAAAAGGTGAGGCTTTGCTCTCTTTTGGTTCTTCAAGAACTGTGAACTTATCAAGGATTCTTCCTTGTGGCGTTCAAACTTTATACCTTTGGTTCGTGATTCTTTATAATCATTGGGTCAAGGTCAACTTATACCTTTGGTTCGCGTTTCGATTATAAACGTTGGGTCAGGGTTTCTATCAAATATCTGATTTTTAGCTTTCCTGGGTTAAATATTCCAATATTTTTGTTGGGTCTCAAAGCGTGTCGATTGAGGTTCGCATCATTTGGTATCAGAGCACAGGTTCTAAAATCAGTTTTCTATCCCTTTATCTTTTGTTTCCAGCTATCATCCTATCCTGTTTCTGTTGTGTTCTTCATTCATCGTTCTTATTTTTTTGTTTTTGTTGAAGTGCACTAGGTTAAAATCGTGCACCCAGTTCCAAAAAAAAAAAAAAAAAAAAAAATTTGTTTGTAGTTTCTGTTCTCTCAAACCAAAATATTGTTTTATTTTGTCTTCTTCCTTTGATTTGGTGTTTCTTCCTTTGATTTAGTGTTTCTTTCATATTTTCTTGCCAAATGTATTTGTTTTAACACTACAAGTTGAATTTCTTGATCAAGTTTGTTAGTTCATTGCAGAACTGAAAAGGCGAAGCAACGAGTGGAAAAAGGCAAGAGAGTGTGAGACTAATATCGGGAAAAAGCCAATTTAAGAGTGAAACACGAGTGGGAGTGACATAATTTGAGTGCAAACACGTGAGGGAGTGTTGTGAGGAATTATTTCTAACAATTCTCTGTTGTTTCAAAAGTATGTCTTTCAGGTGTGAAACATCAAATAGGGAAGGAGGGGAGGAGTCGTCCATCATTTTACAGGCTATGCAACAATAATTTGAACGCATGAACGTGGTGTTCAATGAGATTCGGGATCGGATGGATAGGCAAGACACTGTTATTGCTACTTTGCGTGAGGAGCGTCCCCAAAGAGGCCCTAATGCTAGAAGGCAAGAAAGGCGTTCTCACATGAATGATTCTGATGACTACCACGAGGATGAGTTTGAAGATGAAGAAGATCAAGCTTCACTGAACAATGAAGGCAGGTTTGTGCCAAGGAGAGAAAGGCGTGGTAGAGGTTTCCGAAGAGATCCAAGATGGCAAGATGGGACTGACAGGAACCTAGGAAACATAAAAATGAAGATACCCACATTCCAAGGGAAAAATGATCCGTAAGCATACTTGGAGTGGGAGAAGAAGGTGGAGTTAATCTTTGAGTGCCACCACTACTCCGAGGAGAAAAAGGTAAAACTCGCCGTCATTGAGTTTACCGACTATGCTATTATATGGTGGGATCAACTTGTGATGAACGAAGGAGAAACCGTGAGAGACCTATTGAGAGTTGGGAGGAAATGAAGGCAATCATGAGGAGGCGGTTTGTTCCTAGTCACTACTATAGGGACTTGTGTAAAAAATTACAGAGTCTTACTCAAGGCTATAGGAGCATGGATGACTACCACAAGGAGATGGAAATTGCTATGATTCGGGCAAATGTAGAGGAGGATAGAGAAGCTACCATGGCAAGGTTTCCGAATGGGCTGAATCGCAACATTGCCAACGTGGTGGAGTTGCAGCACTACGTGGTGGAGTTGGAGGACATGGTGCACATGGCAATAAAGGTGGAACGACAGCTTAAAAGGAAAGGAACTCGGTCATTTCAAAATCCGGGCTCCTCTACTTCATGGAGGTCAAATGGGAGGAAAGACGAAGGGGCTGTTTTCAAGTCCAAATCCGAACCACAAAAAAGGAGAGATGAAGCTCCCAGTGTCAACAAAGGTAAAAATGAATCCCAGACTCGTAATCGTGATATTAAGTGTTTTCGTTGTTTGGGAGTAGGTCATATTGCTTCACAATGCCCAAATAAGAGGACCAACGTTTATAATCGAGGACATAGGTCAAGGGGTAGGTTTAGGCTTATTTCTGGGTTATAGTCTAAGGACATAGGTCAAGGGGTAGGTTTAGGCTTATTTCATTGCTGAGTTCACTTCAAGCAGCCCTAAGATTATGAGCATTCGTGGGGAAAACTTTGAACAATCGGAGAAGACTAGTATGGCGGGCATATGTTGATGGGTCTTACAACTACCAAGGGGGAGGAGTGGGCATAGTACTGGTCTCACTAGAAGATATCAGGGTGGAACAAATCATTCAGATTGGGCTTCTGAACCTTTGACAATGAAGAGGAGTATGAAGCCCTCTTTGCCGGATTGCAGATAGCTAGGCTTACTAGTGTAGATAGACTGAGGGTTCAATGTGACTTTAGGCTGGTGGTAAATCAAGTTAATAGGGAATTTGAGGCTAAGGAGTAGAGATTAATAGATTACTTAAAGGAGATCAAAATGCTCCAATCTCGGTTTGAGAGCGTAGACATCCTCTAGATCTCCTGGGGAAGCAACAGTCATGTAGATTCCCTTGCCACACTAGCCTCATCGGTAAGTGGCTCACTCCCTTAAATTATAATGGTGGAAATCCTCCCTTTTCCGAGCACCAACCACTCGAAAAAGTTCATTGGGATGGGTATTCACCATGGTCCAAGTTAGATGAACCCCATCATGACTTATATTACGGAAGGAAACTTCTCGGAGGACAAACTAGAGGTTGAAAAGATCAAGTGCAAGTTTCCGAGGTATTGGATGTCTGCAAAACGAAAGTTATACATGAGGTCATATTTCAGACTTTATTTACTATGCGTCCATCCCAAAGCAGTTGAAGTACTACTAGAAGAGTTACAGAAAGGGTGTAATGGAGACACATGAGAGAGAGGTCTCTAGCCCACAAAGCTTTAACCTAGGGGTATTGGTGGCTTAATATGCAAAAATAGACTCAAGAGTTTTCAAAGAAATGTGATCAGTGCCAAAGGTTTAAACCCCTGTACATCAACCTGGCGGGGTTCTGAACCCAATCACCATCCCATGACCTTTTGCACAATGGGGCCTAGACATAGTGGGGTGTTTCCTAAAATCCACGGTAAATAGAAGATGGCACCAGGTTGGGACAAACTACTTCACTAATTGGGTTGAAACTGAGCCCCTGGCCAACATTTTAGATACAAATGTTAAAATATTTGTCTAGAAAAATATTGTGACACAATTAGGGGTACCAAAGTTCTGATCTTGGACAAAGGACATTAATTTGATTGTAAATTCTTCTGACGATATTGCGCGGAACTCGGTATTACCAATAGGTACTTAACCCCATCCTATCCACAAGACAACGAACAAGCTGAAGCGACTAACAAGTCTATTGTGAATGGGTTGAAGAGAAGATTGGATGATTCTAACAAAATGTGGACCGAGGAGCTTCCAAGCGTACTGTGGGCATATCGGACCACTTCGAGGAAGTCAACGAGGAAAACTCCGTTCTCTATGACCTATGGTGCAGAAGCCGTGATACCTATGGAAGTGGGACTTCCCACCTCTTGAATTGATCCATTTGTGGTGGAAGAAAACAATCGCTTGTTAGGCAGACATCTAGACCTCATTAAAGAGAACTGCGAAGTCACTTTGTTAAAGCTCACGAATTACCAGTAGGGAATTTTCCGTAGGTATAACAAGGGTGTGAAATGTAGGGAGTTTATCTCGTGAGACTTAGTGTTGAAGAAGGTCTTGGGAAACACTAGGGACCCTACTTGGGGGAAGCTTGGGCCCAACTAGGAGGGGTTGTATCAAGTATCATCTATCAATGGGACAGGGGCTTATCAGTTAAAAGATTTGGATGAAAGACCTGTAGCTAGGCCATGGAATGTATTTAACTTAAAAAAGTATTACTTTAATTGATACATTTATAGACACCACATTTTGTATCCCTTACGACTCGAGCCCCCGTTCCCCAATGATGTTGAAATTCTAAAGCCTAAGGTTGGTTTAGGGCCTAATTAGATTGAAATTGACTTGAGGGAAACGTTTTAGGGAAATATAATTCTTTTTATGAATAAAATAAACTATTTTTGGAAAATAAAGACTAAGGAAACCCTAGGGCATGTATACGCATACACGCATATGCGCACGCATGCTCAAGCTTTGCATACGCATGCTTCATGCATGCGTACACATGTTAGGGTTCTAGAAACTATGAAAGACAAGTTTTTTTTTTTTGCATTAAAGATGGATTTTGAAATGAATCCCACATTGTCTAGGAGCCGTTCAAAACCCCTATTTTCTCACTATATAAAGCCATACATAGTAGTTTTCAAAACACACAAAAAATTCTAAGGGAAAACACAAGATTCACTAGAAATAGTGAATCAAAGAGAGAATTTTTCATAAAACATCCCCAAGTCAATATTTTTCTGATTGGGGCCTTTTCAGGCCTGATCTTGAAGTTTTAAGATTACTAATCACTTTTGTATTTGATTGTGAATATATTAACTAAGGGGAACAGTCAAACTCAAGCCAAGGAGCTTTTGTTTTGAGCTATAAAGTTTCTTACCTCTTTTCTTTTATTTTTCTTTGTTTTAATCCTTATTTCTATTTCTACTGCTTATTTTGTGTTATAATATGTTTGCTTAGTTTGGGTTTTCTTTATCTTTTGATATAAAGCATGTTAGATTGTTAGTTTTTCATTTCTGAGTTGTTGCATTCTTGCTTTTCTAGGTTATGGTTTTAGGCATGTATGCATATGCATGCTTTCTGCATTCGCACGAATACTCAAAGTATGCGTACGCATACAATTGAGCTATACACGCATGCTCTATGTATACACATGAATACTCGTGCCCAGAAACCCTTATCCGGCCATTTCTACTTCTCTTTCTTTTATTTCTCTTATATCATATGCCTCTACCTTGCTCCTCTTTATGTTTGTAAGTCTCTGTTTCTCTATTTGTTTCTCTATTGCCCTTTTGGCGCTTTGCTAGCTTGCCTTTTTTAGGCCCAAGGTTATTAGCTACTTTGGCTTTCCTCTTTTGTCCTTTGCATTTAGGCCTGAATGCCTTCAGCTACCCAAATTAGGCAATAATGAGGGTGTTTTGATGCGCTCCCATGTGCTCCACCTCAAGCTTTAGATGACGAGAAATATCGGCAAAAGTCTTGATATTCTCACTATGTGTCAAACCAAGCTTCATTTTCCCCAAGTAGGTTCAAGCAGTGAACATATCATCTCTATAACTTGCTAATCATCAGAGAGATTATTTCCAGTAGCCTTTAAGTCATGGATCAATGCAAACATCGTCCTTAGATGTTTAGCCATGCTATGCTTTGAATCCATGGCATATTACTCAAACTTCAAAGAAAGAGCTCGCAACCTAGTTGCTGAAATCCCTCTATAGGCAATCTTAGGTTGGTTCCACATCTATTGGGCATTTGGGTAGTCCTCAAACTCCCCTATTAGATCATTATGCATGTTACTTAGCATAGTGAAGCGTGCACAACAATTCTTTTTAACCTAGGACTCATACGCCTCCAAGTCACGGCGATGTTGGGCAGTATTCCTATTTTTAGGTTGCATCATCACATTGGTTAGGGTTTGAAGGACCTCTTGTTCATTAAGTAGATTTTGAATTTTTCTATGCCACATATCATAGTTGGTTCCATCTAGTTTCTCTCCCTTAGTTAAATCAGCAACTACATTCTTAGTGGCCATGTTCATTACATTCATTACACAAGTTGACATTATGACAAACATTTTTTAATTTTATTCTGAAAATCCAACTAGACCATGATATTCTCTTCTACATAGCAAGATTGAAAATTTTGCTAAGCTCATAATCATCTCTCACTATGTAAATTGGAATAACACATCTAGTTGATTTCAAATAAAATTTTGTGAGGAATAAAACATCACATCATCCACATATCAAATCATACATATAACATGTGTCCATACATATTTGTGCACAACACATTGTGCATGAACTCCACTTCAAGCCCTATTGGTAATTGCATATAACATTCTAAGACAAAATTTGAAAATTATAGGTAACCATGAAACACATCCCCTTACATGGCTTCCAAAATTAAATTACATAGCCTTAAAATTATATTGCCAAAAACAACAGCCCAAAGATAAATTTCCAAAAACACTTGCCCAAAATATACATATCCAAGAACCCTACTACAAAGATTCTATTTGTAATTGAAAAATTGAGGATACCACGTTACCAAATAATCTCAAACATTGTCCTATCCATCAACAATAATAATAAATAAAAATATTCATGTTGCATAATGAATTACCAATACAATCTCTATCCAAATTCTCTAAAATACATACATGCATCAAATAGAATATATGGTGGCTTTTGGAAAGAGATATGCCACAATCTCTAACTATAGAGATGAGCCAAAGAGTCTCACAAACCCTGGGACACATATTCATCACATAATGCATTCATATAATATCAATTCAATCATATCACAATATGTTAAAAAGACATCATAAATTAATTCAAAGATTGAAACCATGCATAATTATACAAAAAATTAGAAAACTAATTTCACAATTTTCTCATATTTTCACAATTCTATTTTAACATCACAGTTTAATAGTAAGATGCAATTCCACCAATTTCAAATATTAAAAATATGTCATACTAGAAAACTGAGGTCTAATAAACAAGAACATTTATAAGATTACTATAAAGTAAAAATAAAAAGCCCACTATGCATGTTATAACATTAATATTTCATATAACTTTTTCAAAATATATGTTTTAAGTTATTGCTACTTAAGCACTAACTACAAAATCCATATCTTAAAAAGTTATCCTTGTTACCAGGTGTGTGGCCTGTCTTTCAAAGTTTTCTTGGTAAAAAAATCCACATAACATTTGTAAACAATAGTGTCAGACCCACATAGCCACTCAACGTGTGGTTATTTTTTTGCATAGTTTCCTTGTTGAAGGAAACAACAAGTATATGAATTTGTGCGTAACTTGTTAGGGGCATTACACAAAGTAATAATGGAAGAACAAGGTTAACACAAAATTCAAACAGAAAACAGATAACTTGGAGGCACTATATCTTTCCCTTAGACAATATTTGCCCCCCCACCCCCCACACTATTGTTACTAAAGAGTTATCACAAATTTGTCCCCAGGATACAACCAAGATGTTGGGTTCTACAAATAGCAATTCTAGAGAATGACCACAGGATTTGTGTTTCTCTCAAACTTATTATTCTTTCAAGTAAACATAAGCCTCTATCTATACTCATAGGGTTATATTCCATCAAAAGGAACATATAGAGAGTTAAAATGTTTCATGAAACCATTAACAAGGCCTGAAACCTCTTCAACCTTTCTGAATAGTCACTAGAAAATTTTGTAGAATATCCTGTTTCACGATTTTCGATTGGTCAAGAATTACTTTCGATCGATTGAGTGCTCTTTTTGATCGATTGATTGCTCTTTTCGATAGGTCGAATAGGAATCAAACAACGATCGAGACATCCAGAAACTCCAGAATTTTTTCTTTACCATTTTCGATCGATCAAGCCAAAGCTTTGACCGATCGAAAATGTTGATTTTCATAATTTCACATCAGAAAATTCCAGAACTTGAATTTTCACTTTATGAAACCATATTCTCCAAATTCAAACATCATTATTACAACCTATCCTTGTATATACCTATATATACAACATAACTAATACTCCAAGTCACCAGCGTGGGACTCCTATTTTTTTTAGATAATCACTCAAGCACTAAGTGAAGTGGCACACACACAGTACACTGCTACAAAACAATTTTACGTGTGTGAAAAACTATATTTCTTTTTGTTGTTCATCATCTTCAACCTTATACATCAATTTTCCAGATTTTATCAAATACAACCATAATCTTTAAAAAACCACAACTTTCTCATTTTAAGTCTAAATTAAGCCTATAAACTGTCGTTTTAAAGCTTATGGGATGTACTTCCAAAACATTGAAAAATATTTGACATTGAACAAGATTTAATGGGTCAAAATAAGCTAGTAATATTTAGATTATATGTAAACATTCAAAACTATAGTTTTTTTATCTCTTTCTACATGCCATAACATGCCTAAAAAATTGCCAATTTGAAAATTAAAAATTACTTAAATTTTTTATTTTTTTTAGCATGCATGTTGAATTATATATTTCAAAGATCATGGCATCATGCAAGAGTGAAAACAAGCATAAAACGACTCTAATACCAATGTTGAATAAAATATTATGGGTCATATAGACACATACCTTTGGTGGAACGGATCACCAAATTGTCGGATCTTGTTCTTCTCTTGATTTACTAACTCCTCACGGTTTCCTTTGTGGAACACATCCAAGTCGCCGAAGAGGCTACTAGATTCTCTCCTAATTCCACACTCCAAATTCTACGAAACAGTTGATGGTGTCCCAGAGAGATGGCTTATTTTGAGAGAGCACTCAAAAACTATACGTATGTTTACTCACTATGACTCTTAATTTGACTAATGTAGGAATACTTTGAATACTAGTAGATATTCACCCATTATCAGATATATGTGATCCCTAAAAGTACTCAACTACTAAGTTTAAATTACTTCAATACTGATCTTGACAACTTATATCAATATCAGTTAGTTTAAATTTAAACTTACATATCAAATAACACATGTGGACGATTCATAGGCCATGGTTTATGGGTTGGGTCAAAACCAGCCCAATTTCTAACATATACACTACTTACCTAGTTTGGAACATGACTGCATGTTGATGCGTGAATCACATTTGGGCATCTTCTACAGTTACGACCCTCTTCATGACAATCTTCACAGCTCGGCTTGGGTTGACTCTCCCTTCAATCCATCTCATTAATCATTCTAGTTGTCACAGGTTGACCTTTATCTCACAACATCTCGGGGTCAGGGTACGACGTTAGGTTGTCAACCTCTCGCTACAACACGAAAATCATGTGAATAGTTGGCAAGTCATTGCCTTAAACTATAACATGGTTAAATATACACCATTGCATTGATGCGTTCCTTGATGCAAACTGCAATTACATTTGAACAAGGAATCTTATTCATTTCCCATTTGCCATAAGTGCACGTGTCATCCTGTAATTTTACTTCATGACTATGGTCTTCCCCTTTAAAGTTGTATGAATTATATGTTGTGCAAACTTGATAAACACCATTTCGCTAGTCAAATGGCCTCACAAAATGTCTATTCCCTTTTACATAATTTGCATCATAGATACCCATTGCATAACTACTGAACTCTTAACCATGTTCGAGACCACTTAAAATTTTGTGTGCTAATTATTTGAAATAGACGACAAGTTTGCACCAAATGTAGTCAACCAAAGCAGATATTGGTAGACCACGTGCACCTTTCAATACACCATTGAAACACTCCGACATATTGATAGTCACTGCCCCATAACGGAATCCACGATCATGTGACAATGTCCACATTGACAAATGCTCCTTCATTAGATATGAGTGCGGCTTAAGTTTCTTAGTATTTGGATTCTTACTGAATTTGATATAAGCATTTTTAATGTATTCCAATATTTTATCAAGTTTGTGGGCTTAAATAGTGTATCTAGCTTTCAAGGATAAAGACTTTAAGAATGGGTCCTTAAATTAACTGTTGAAGTTGCTAGCTACATGTCTAATGCAATATCAATGATCTACCGGTACATAATTATGGGGCCACTATGTAATGGATGTTATGATACCTTTATGTCAGTTAGATATGATGCAAATACTGGAAGGGGGTGCCACATCCTATATCGCGGTCCTAAGGCAAGCTAAAAACCATCCCCAACTAGCCCTCGTCTCTTCATCCACAACCGCAAAGGTAAGAGGAAAACTCTCATTGTGAGCAACAATAGTCATTGCAATCAACAACTTTCCTTTATATTTTCCATAAAGATGAGTTCCATCAATATTACTGGCCTACAATGTGCGAATCCAACAATAGGAACATCAATAGTCATTATGAGCATCAATAGTCATTGCAATCAACAACTTTCCTTTATATTTTCCATAAAGATGAGTTCCATCAATAATAGTTACTGGCCTACAATGTGCGAATCCAACAATAGGAACGAAAGACCAGAATACATCCTTAAATATAATAGTACTAGGTATGTCCCCGTTGATTAATCGAAAAAACATCTGTGTACCTTAATTCGAATCCTTATATGCCAACAACAACTTTTGCAACTTCTTATACGAATCTTCCCAATCCCCATGTATGTTTGCAATTACCTTTTGCTTCACATCCCATGTCTTATAGTACAAATTTCATGTTTAAACCTTCTGTGCATAATCTTTTGGAGATACTTTATTGTGTAAGTGTGATTTTCAAGTACTAACTTATGAAGTTCTCCTACAAGAAAATTCGAATTCATCATTTTACCATCTTGGTTCACCCCAACGGATGTACAAGTTTGAGGACCATTGTATACTGTGACGGCCCATAGTCCGTTAAGTTTCTGCTGTGAGAATGCTCAAACTATCCGTGGGCATGACCCATTCACGCATTTAACACACAATCTTTGCTGGTTTGACCGCTCAATTACATAACTCTTACTGTTGTCCACAAAGTAAACTATTCATGCATACGGCCTCTTTATTGGGGAAAATCAACCCTATGCTAAAATTCATTCTCTGCTCCCAACTCGATGAAATTGTATCTCAACATTTGAAGGATTAACTATATTATCCCAAAGTATTTGCATAGAATGACGGGCCATGACCTTTATAGGTAGGGATTGTATTTGTAACATGTTGCACACCTATATCATTGCCTACATCATCATCATCATCATGAAATTCCATAGCATCATCATCATGATCATCCACAACATCATTATGAACATTGTCAGCATTTTCATTGTGATCAGCATACTCATAGAAGTCATCTCTCCCAATCATCTCTTTATACTCATCTCTATCATGATCAATGCTGACTTGGCCTTCCACCCAAGAGATGGAATATATTTGTGTTGATAACTGGATCCATAAACCTCCATTGGAGTTGGTGTCTTATGACATGGTAGTGTATAACCCCCATTTGTGGTGCATCGAGTAAGAGTTGGATGACCATCCACATGTACTAATTGTAATTCTTCCCCTCCATCACCCTCCAAAGTTGTTTGCTGCACATCTTCACCGCCAACAACTATACAAGGCTTCACACTTATATACAACTTTGTAGTTTTTAATTGGGGCGTCAAGTTTATCCTGTCAAATATAATCTTAACATACTTGTCTCCTTTTATGGATATAGGTGTGAAGAAAATTTGGTCATTGAAAACTGCATGAGGAGCACGATATATAATTATTATGTCATGGAACCAACGGCCCAAATCCAACTTTTTCATAATTTTCTTTTTCAATTTCTTCAAATTGACCTCCCGCCATTTTCTTCAAACTGAAGTTCTAATAAGTATTATTGTTCTTTTTATATAAAAAAAACAGGAATGTTTATCTTACATTGGTTGTGTGTTAGAGTTTCAGTTCTTATAAGCCCAATCTACTACTACAAAAGTTAGGCCCTTTTGTAGTGGTACTCTGGTTATATAATGTATTATAAGTCTTTTATAAAAACTATATATACTACTTTTGTGTGTGTTCTAATAAGTATTATTGTTCTCTCAAAAACTTTTGAAAAAAAAAAACCAATAGTTTAGTTTCCGCAAAAATAATAAAATAATAAATCCAGGAAATTTTCTAAAATCCCGGCCTTGTTTGGTTCCTGAGTGGGTGTTAACTCATCACTCATCACCCTATCACTCATTTCTCATAACTCAAAAATTCCCAAAACACTCTTACCCTTGTTTAGAAACCAAAACCCACTTTAGTTTTCTGCCTAAAAACTCACAACAACTCACCTTTTTATGGGACCCAGGGGCTGACCACTGTGCAGTGCACACAATTAGGTTACCCGCGTGCATCCTCTCTATTTCTATTTGCTTTGCACTTTCCTCCCTTAAGTCCCAACCATAAACTTAGGCCACCACGCTCCCTTCACACCGCAAGCTCAACTCCCAAACTCGACGACCACTGCTGTTCAAAACTCCTCCATCCTCTTTTCTCTGCGTCGCCACCATGGGACCCACGTTTGTCAGCTTCCCCCCTCATCATCCCTGACAGCGAACCCAGCATCTTGCGATCACCTCTCAGATGAAGCTATGGCACCGTCCTCCGCCACACCTTCGCCCCTGAAACCGAGCCCAGACATCCACCATCCATCCTCTGCTCCGCAAGGGTGATCGGCAGTAGGTAAGGGCACTATTGTATGTCAATTTTTCCCCCATTTCATCTGCAATTTCTTGAAATAAATGTTATAATGTTCCCAAAATCTGCCATGGTGTTGAATACATTTATTATGGATTTGACCTTTGCAAGATTGTTTATGTGTGTTTGAAGGGGTATATGCAAGATTGTTAATTTGACCTTTACAAGATTGTTCATTTGAACATAAAATGTTTTTCGACCCTAAGGAAAAAGGAAAATTAAGTTCAACTCAATAAGTTAGTTTGGAAGGAATTGTGTACCAATTCCTATGCTGGCAAATTTCTCTTTCTTACTTTTTGATTGAGACCCAAAATTGGGAGGAATGAGATAAAACTGTTTGATTATTTTCTAAGTAGCAATATGATCACCTTTACTTGTATATTTCCTAAAAGAATCAAGTAAGTAAAAAGGATGTTGTGAAAACAGGATTGATAGTCCTGCTGAATATTGTTCAAGCTTATTTCTCAAAAAATAGGATTGATTTGTGCAATCTCTTTACATGCATGAACCTTTCGTGCATCCACTTTTCTTTTTGGAGAATATATTTTGTTCACCAACAGGCAACAGCATCCTCTTTTCTTTCATATCATATTGTTGAACACATGTATAGAAGCTTGGACCATTGCTTGTACATACTAATTATATTATTGAACTGCCTAAAGTTGAATTTGGAGTAGTTCTTGGACTATCATCATACTACATATCTAAGCTTGGAGTATTGTTCATTTTAAAGACATTTGTTGCTCTTATAGATGCTTAGGTTTGTTCCAACCACTTGGGTTCAACAAGACATGACTGTTTCATTGATTTCTCATTGAAACTTGAATGCACAAAGCTTCTGTGACTAAGTTGACATACAATATGATGCATCTGACATGCTCCAACTTTAATACAAATGTTTTTTTTTTTAATAAGGGGTTGGAATGAATTAGAAGAGTTGTAAAACTATTTTTAGATTTTCAGGCTAAAAAATCACTTATAATATTGTTTATAAGAATCATTCAATAGCGTTTAGTATTCTTATTGAAGCCATTTGGTTGTACTGTTATGTCTTTTTTTGTTTGTACCCTTTGGATTTGTTACACTAGCATATTGTATGATGTCTATATATGTTAAATATCTATCTTTTAAGTACACACACATACACACCCATGTCACTTGAGGTTTTGAGTGTCTTGAAATAGCTGTTTGACAAACATGTTCAGTGTAAACAAAAGCTATGTTGCTAATACGTTCATGCTCGCTTTACTTTGATTTCTCTTGTTCTCTTGTTGGAACCGGGAATGATAGTTTTCCTTGGTTAATTCAACAATATTAAGAAGGCAAATACAAACATTGAAATGACTCTGAACCCTGTTTTAGTCCATGATCTTACAACTTACTTTTACTTGAAATGGTGTTGATATTTATGTCATTTGTGTTAGGGTAATCGAAACAATGTCTTCCGCAAATAGTTACGGCTCGACGTCTACTTAGCATATGTGCGACATGGGCCGTTGTGTGCTTAGGACGCCTTTATCCCTCCATAATTTCAGAAGGAGGTTTTATGGATGTCAACACTGGTCGCCGGTCTGTATTAAAATTATTTGCTCTTATCCATGTTGTTTGTACTTGAACTTCTTTAGCTATCTAATTTCTCCGTCAACTATATGGTATGAATTTTGTCGCAGGACTCTGACCAGGCTTGTAAGTTCTTTAGGTGGTTGGACAAGGACACGTGCCCTCGCAGACGTGCAACAGCCCCAATTGTATAGGAAAGGTGGTCAAGACTGGCAGCCAAGGCAGAAGCCACCAAAAATGAAAGGGATAATGCACATCAAGGAGAGACAGAAGCATTAGAGCAGGGACGCTTAGCGAAGCGTAGAGCTGAGAAGTATAGAGTCGCACTCCGAAGTGCTGAGGAGAAAGTGCATAAGTTGTGGATTGCTTTGATTACGACTTGGGTTATGATTGGGTTGTATTTTGTTGTTATGCCCATGTTTGGGGGCAATGGACAAAGGCAAATGTGCCTTCCATGAGCCTTTGTATATTTATATTAGCAAACATATGTAAGCCCTATTATATGTTGCTGGACATGTTTTCTGTAGATAAAATTTGCAATGCTTCTTTTTGTTGTTGTGTTTGTTGGTACATATTCTGGTGTTTTGTAAGGACAGAACTTCTATTCATTATCTGAATCATTTATATAATCTGCTGCACCAACCTAAATGTTGGGTTCCAAAATCTATAAAATGACTTAGGGAGATATTCCGCACATAAATGCCATACAACATAATCCTCCTTTGCATTTAGGCTCCGTTTATATTTGAAGAAATGGTGCAACGTTTTTGTACATAACTTCAGTCCAATATAGTCCTCCATTATATGTAGGTTTCAAAATGAAAATAAGTAACGTTACAACAATTCATATGATAAACTCTATACAACATAATTCTCCTATGAGTGAAGGTTCAGAAATAGTTGAACTAACACTGCAACATTTCCTATGATAAATTCTATACAACATTATGTAAGATAAATGTAATACAACATAAAAATGTGGTCAATCAATGCCGACGGGCCACGTAATCAGCCCACATAGCATCAGTGATGTCATCCCTAAACTAGGTCATTACTCTTTTCACTGCCTCTGACATTTCTAGTACATGCCTTTAGGTTGCAGTACTACTAGATGCTTCGGTGTTATGGCTGGGGAGGCCACTACTAGAAGTTCCTTCAACCTGTGTCGATGCCCAAGTGCAGAAGAGTTCATCACCCCGATTACTCATGCATATGAAATTGTGAAGAGCACAACATGCAACAATCACATAACGCTGCCTAGTACGCTTAAAGTTTGGCATTAAATTAAGAATAGGGAAACGAGCCTTCAACACTCTAAAAGATTGCTCAATAACCATCCGCAACGAGGAGTGCCTATAGTTGTACAACTCTTTCTTTGTTGATGGTTGTCTATTACTTGAACGGAACTCCTAAGCATGGTACCTAGTTGACTTGTGCGGTGGAAGGAAACAAGTGCCGATAGGAAAGCCCGAATCCACCAAGTAGTATGACCCTATACGCGACCAACAATAAACGTTGTGGTATTCGTAACAATAATCATAATTAGTACAAATAATTTACTCAAACACAAATGCAATTATGATACCTGTTGGTGGCCATGGGAATCCATGCTTTGGGTCACTAATCACTTCATCCAACACCCACGAGTCATTAGCACTACCCTCCCACCCAGCATGAATATAAGTGAACTGCATGTCCATGTTACACACGCATAATACGTTTGTGGTTACGGTAGACTTGCAACTCCTGTACACGTGTGTCGTGTTTGAAGGGGGCCGAGCACTGACGTGGGTGCCATCAATTGCCCCAACACATTTCTACACATGGAAATTAGTAAAACATAATAAAATAAGACACATCAACAATATCATCTACATAGAAAATTAAGTTAGGACCCAACTTAGTACTAACTACTGGAATAATATTACCTCGAACCTTGGCCAGTACTTGTTCACTTAAATATGTCCGGGGAGGCCATCTACATTTGGATCCGGTTTAATCAGGTGTTTCGCATATGAGTGAACAACTCGCAACACCCTGCGGAAGTGGCGCGAGATCGTTTCAGTTGAGTGTTGAAACCTGTCTGCAACACATCTCATTCGGGTGTTGTGACCAATTATGTACAAAAACATGGCTACCGCCTGCGTGCAACCTACATCACCCTGCCCATCTCTCAAATAACCATGGCCACACAATTCATCCACTAAATGAAGCAGCGATGGGCGTGTCATGCGAAACATCTCAAACCACTTCTGAGGATTACCTTCTTCCAATTCTTCCATGTATCCATTCCCCATCAGGACACTTGTACGCATGGGCTGTTTATCATAATGTCGTTGCATATAGGCAAACATCTCCCCGACTATAGGATTCACAAAATCAAATTCTGCTTCATCTTCGCTATCAAATTCTGCTTCATCTTTGCTATCACTCTCTGAATTCGAGTTCTCTTCGTTAGTAAATCCAGAGAGAGCATCCACATTAACGTTATCGAAGTATGAATCGTCAAAGTTATAAGGCAGGAATGCATCTAACCATTCAGCCCCTGACGCCATTGCAACCTACACACTGCAATAACACACTCTTCAAGTATGTGATGTACGCATTAAGCAAAATAGAAATAACTCAACTCAACAAAGTTCACATCAACGTAGCATGTCATTATATTCAAATTCCATGAAAAAAACATGAAGCTATTCATCAGAGCATCTGATTCAAAAATAAAAATAAAAATGCCACCCATTCAACATAGCATCCCATTATATCCAACATCGAAAAAACCACAAACTAATCAACATAGCATCCCATTATATCTAACAATATAAAAACCGCAAGTTGTTCAATGTAGCATCCCATTATGTCTAAAATAAATAAATAAAAAACCGCAACCAATTCAACATAGCATCCCAGTGATGCTAAAAAAAAAAAACCAAACCCACAATAATCCATAGTTTAGAACATAATAAAAGACCACATACTACACCACCACAATACTATAATGTCTGCACCTAGAAAGAAAAATACATATACTACGACTACAACATAATAAATTAAGTCACAAAATCAATCCTCCGGGTTAACAATTCATCCATGTCTTCCTCCTATGCTCTGACATACCCATAAACACCACCCTATTATCCTTTTGCTGGAGAGCTTTTGAGATTTTGACATATGCCTTGTTCCCTATGTCCTCATACTGATTAAGCACCGCAATAGCTTTCCCTAGAGATCAAGGATCATCTTCAGCTGCGAACTGAGCGAATTGTTCAAAGGTGCCACTGGACTTGCCCTTCTTACTGCTATACCTCTCCCTTGTCATTGCGGTGTACTCCTTTAGGGCCACAGTCATCTCACTTACTTTGTCTGCTTTCTTTGACACCTTCTTACCCTTGGCACTTGTGTCTTGCATAGGACGTTTGCCAGCAGCTTGGGTTTGGTCATCAACTCCAGTTTCCTCCGTAGATAGAGGTATACTCTCCAAGTTGGGAGTGTAACAATCTTCATAAACATGGGTGACAGCACCATCATTAGCAAGCTCTTCCTCCAGGGCACGCTCTTCGTCGCTGGTCAAGGCAGGAGTGTTTGAAGATATCTGAAGGTGCCCAGTTGTAGTACTCAAGGCAAACAACTGCTTCAATTTGTCATAGTCTGGGCATCCTTTCTTCCACAAGTTTGCTGCACCCCGATCTCCCTACAAGAACATATGACACATCAACAATAATCAGCCATACACAAGGACTTATTATTGGTAGATCTAAAACTAGAAATAAATGTAATAAATGAAGTACAATATGGTATCATAGTGTAACAATGCAAATATAATCACGTTATAAAATTAAAAAAAAACGTATCCATTCCAAACATAGTATAAAAAAATGGATCGATTGATTTGGTCTAATTCATTTATTAAATCATTACTAACAAAAAATATTGTAATATAATAAGGAATAAAATATTGGAAAAGGGCGTGACAATGCAAAAATTTATTCAAATGGCAATCTCAGTTTTGTTAACAGATTTCAATTAAAATGTACCCCTCCCCCTTCTCCTTAATAATCACAACAATGGCAATACATACACAATTAACAAGGGAACGTGAAATGCATTAAGTAACATACCGCCACCACATGTGCCCAAACCTCACCCGGACCAGTAACTGTTTGGGTGGTCTCATCCCAACCCAAGCCCGTGTGCTTCAGCAGCTGACTCCACTTGTGTTGTTTCTGCTGGAGCCTATTGTGCCTTTGGAAAAAATTCTTAGACGTGAAATTTTTACCCATTCGGTTATTAAGTTCATTGGTCATTGATTGCCACATAGGGCCCTTAAAGACACCGTTCTCCATATTACCCTTTATTTGTTCCTCCAACATTATCTCAATAAATATATGTTCTACATGGGGAGGCCACAGTTTGTTACTCGCATCTTGCGATTCATGTGCCATCTAATTCAAATATCTCACACGGTAAGCAGAACACTATATACAGATGATAGGCAAATAAACAAATATGATACAATGTTCAGTGGGAAAACTACCAAGTAAGTTACGGAATTCTAAATTGAGAAGTAGTACAAAATGTTCGTACACCATAGAATCAAAATATGCCACTGCCAGACGGTTAAACATATACATTGTCCCCATGTAACAAAGAAAAAGCCAAAACACTGAAGCATCGATTTACCACCTTACTAGTCAATAATACCCATTACTTAGTACATGCTAAAATAGATGCTAACAACACCATACCAGTGTACAGACCATAGAGGGAACAAAATAAGTTAGCATAAACAAAAGGTACATGCACTACAATACTTCAGCAATATAAGTCTGTCTCTTACTAAGACAAATCATCCCCCATGCCTGGACCTTGCAAACCTATGAACTCCCCTTGCTTGGCAATACCACCTTTGGAGACAACAGAACCGGATCATAACTTGCCTCTTGTGAAAATCCTTCCTAGTACGAGAGTTGAGAGTTTGGGTGATCACATCCCACACCAGGTCACGAGGAACACCTTGCGCAAAATTACCGACCAAGAATTCCCTAAACACAATATCGCATACCTCATCAACACAATCATCATCCCACGTTCTCAAATCCCCAGCCATCTTACACCAATCCAAGACCATGTAAGCAACACTTTATAACAACAAAATCGAAGGTTATGTATGTAATGCCAATATAGGTGACAGGTATATGGCATCCTATTTGATTATGTGCAAATCATGCTTTGTACCCCCAAAATTCCAGCAAGTGCAGAGGAAGAACAAATAAACAAAACAAAAACATAGCATCCGAAAAAATAAAAAAACAAAAACCACAGGGAACCCATTTCAATGGCAATATTTTAGTACAATGAAACTCTCACCAACCACCACAAACAATTATCCGAAAAGCACACAACATTATCAAATACTGTATACAGAACCACAAAACTCAAAAAATGGTCAAATGTAAAAAATTTGAACTAGCATCCCACGGATCTAAGTAGCAGCAGCAAGGGAATAATGTTGTTAAACGTGTAAAAGTTATTTTGTTAAGCATGTGAAAAATACTTTGTTAAACATGGATCAAATCATTTTGTTAAACAGTCAACCATCCCACAAACTACATTTTAATATTTTTATACAACAAATGAGGGGGTTGTAAACCCCATTCCAGCAATACCCACGGATCCGGCCAAACTTCACAGCAGAGAACGTTCAAATCCCAAAAAAAAATTCACAAAAGGTAAACCCACGACCAATGTTTTGTTTTTTTCAGTTCTAAACCCCAAAAAATAAAAAAAGCAATACCCACGGATCCGGCCAAACATTCACATTGCAGAGCATTCAAAATGGAGAAGAAAATAAATAAAACATTAAGGAAACGGAGAAGAGAAGCTGAAGGGGGAAGGATCGTGGGTACCTCTTGACAGAAACGGGTCGGTCTTGAGGCTCTAGAGGAGCAAAGGGTCTTGCTTAAGGTCATGGCGAGGCCAAGCTGGTCAAGTTCAAAGGCCGGCGCTGGAGCTTCAACGGTCGGGAAGACGTCGGAGCTTGGTCAGCCGTGAGGACGCACTGTGGGTTTGGGAGAGGAGAAGAGAGTATGAAATGTTCTTTGAGAGGTGATCTGATGAGAGTGATGAGAGAGGCATGTGACCGTTGGAGAGCATGTGAGAAAGGTCAATCTGATGGGACAAGACTCTGCCGTGGGCCCCACAGGTTGGTGAGTATTAACGGGCTTGCCACTGAAACTCAGTTTTGGTGTTTTGAAAACAACATTTTCTCTTAACTCAGTTTCCGGATTATGAGTTAAAAAAAACTTAGGATTGAGTTAAGGAACCGAGTGAGGGAAATTGAGCCAAACAGAGTTCTTATGCGTGGGCACCATTTTTGAGATATGAGTTAAGAAAAATGAGATATGAGTGATGGAATTGCAATGATAATAATAACAATAATAACATTGCAATGGAATACTGTCACCTCCTCCGGTCCACACCTCTCCGGTTTGAGTTCCGATGGCCTTATTCTCGGCCCCACCGCCACCACCACCACCACGTCACCACTTTCTTCCGACCGCGGTTCATGCTCCTCCCCTGGATCCCCCGGTGACCCTATCAATCCTCCCAAACAGCCCTTCGTCATTGGTAATATAATATGTATATATTGTTATTATTCTATGAATACTATATATAATACTAATAATTTTATTCTGTTATTTTACGGTTAGTTTTAGGACCGACCAAACAACCTCGGAGAACACAAACTCAAATCTACGTACTTCCTTGTTTTTTTTTTTTTTTGGTTTGTCGTTTTCCGGTTTTGACTTTATTATTTTTTATTGATTAATTGGAAAATTGTGAAGAACATAGCTTTAACTTTTGAATACTAATATTTTTCTACTTAGTGATTAATGCAATTTATGCTACGTGAAAACACAACGTAATTTTTGTAATTTTTATAAGTTGTCATTGAAGGTATTACAAATTTTATTGTAGTATTATATTAATTTTACAAACTCATGTATATTTCATGTGACACCCTTTTTATTTTAGTAGTTTTAGTATTTTTTTTTCCAATTTTTATTTGCAAATGAGCTCTAGGCATGGATGTGATACTAAAAATAAAAATATATATATATATATAATATATATACGTTTGGAAATTTCAGGGGTCTCGGGAGGTACAGCATCAGGCAAGACTACAGTATGTGACATGATGATTCAACAACTCCATGATCATAGGGTTGTGCTAGTCAATCAGGTGCATATTTGTATTTTTCTTCTGAACTCCTTTGATTATTCATTACTCATTGCTTGAGTAATCACTTTGTAGTTTTGACTTCATGAATTTTCAAAGATTGTATTTGTTACTTGTTAAAAAGTGATACTATAAAGGAATGAGTTTTTGAATTTTATAGATGAGAATATTGTATTGAAGGTAACTTAGCAAAGAAGGTTAATAGAATTGAAATCTTATTGTCTATAATGTATTCCACATGTTATAAATCAGTGAATCATAGTAACATAAGAACAGCAGGTAAAATCTTGCTATATTTTGTGTTGTGTCACAGAGTTTTGAATCTCATGAAATTGCCTAATTTTGCTTTATTGGCTCTATGAAAGTTTTCATCTTCTTACCCTCTTGGATGGGATTATGCTCTTTGTTAGTATTTTGAAAAGAGTATATTCTTTTAGTTTCTTAATAAATTTTGTGATGAATTTCGTAGGACTCATTCTACCGTGGTTTAACAGATGAAGAATTAAAACATGTACACGAGTATAATTTTGATCACCCTGGTAAGTTAATCATGGATTAAGAGCAATGCAGGCTTTGAATAATTGTTGACTGTACCCTATATTAGTTACAAATTTGTCATTCTATTAAAATATATCTGGTTTCTTTATAGATGCATTTGACACAGAACAACTTTTAGAGTGTATTGGCAAGCTCAAATCTGGTCAGTCTGTTCAAGTTCCAATATATGATTTTAAGAATCATCAGCGATTCTCTGACCGTTTTCGACAGGTAGTTCTTTTGTCTTATGAAAACTATTGTAGTTCCAGTTGATATAAGTTTATACTCTTGTTAGGATTTGCTCAAATATTTGAGGCAATGGCTTTTGTAACAAGCTAATGCAGTTAGAAAAAATTAAAAGTGGAACTGATAATGTAATGGGTGACACATATTGCTGTGGATTTTGCAAGCATACCTGCTATCTAATGCTATCTTTTTAGTAGTATACTTCCTGTATACTGCGAATCTCTATTTTCATCTTTCAATTTACTTAATTCTTACTGATCCAAAAAAATCTAAATCAATTCAATGGTCTGCACTATTGGCCAGCTAATTAACTTTCATTTTCTTTTGTTTGGTCATATCTTGGTAGGTCAATGCATCTGATGTAATCATATTGGAAGGAATATTGGTTTTTCATGATCAACGTGTCCGCAACTTGATGAATATGAAGATTTTCGTTGATGCAGGTTTCTTTCCTTATATCTTGTTAAACTTGTGAAGCTTTGATTGCTGGTAATCTGTCCTGGTGTCCATGATATAACTATTGTCTTGGAACTGAGCATATTGCTATACAGACTTGTAACTTTGTTACCATTTAGTTGATATATGGCAGCAAGTTCTGTGCTGTTAACTTTTCTATTCAAAGCACTGTCAAAGTGCAAATTTGTTTTCCTCTCATTAGCTATCTTACTGTCCTTACATTCTTATCTAGATGCTGATGTAAGGCTTGCCCGAAGAATAAAGCGTGACACAGTTGACAGAGGTAGAGATGTACACTCTGTTCTTGAACAGGCAAGAATCATTTATCCTTTTATAAAATTAAATTGACACAACATATTGAACTGAGCGTATTGAGAAATATCAGGGCTGGGATGGTTTCTTGAGAAAACATCTGAGAGGCTTGAGCAGGTGTTTAAATAAATGAAAGAATGTAATGTAGTTAGGCCAGGTATGATAAATGTCATGCAGGTCCTACAACCAGAAACAGCATTACATGCATTTCTGAAGGTTTGGAGCCCGATGAACTGCACAAATGGTCATGATCATGCAGCATAAATTAAGACAAAGCTTGAATATTGAAGATGATGCATCTCTTCTTTTCTTTTCTTTTTAATTATGAAACGAAAAATGCATCTCCTAAAGTTTTTATGTTTTTTTTATTGATTTAAGTTTTATCTTTACATGCTCCTCTGTGAAAATAGAAATTTGAAAAAGGATACACAGGCTATTGGTTATGATAGGACTAATTGGCACTGTCATAAGCCGGGAAATGATCAATTATATAACTTATTGTAAAATTAGTTTTCTCCTATTTGCAATTTTGCTTACTGTATGACATATGCGTATCCATATAAGAGTAACAATTTAGTTACTTCAAAACAAGGTAATAGGAATCAAATTATGCAAACAGTCATGTTTTCAATTTATTTTAAGTTTAACTAGAGTAAACAATAATTTGCCTGTTGGGTTGGAATTGAGCTATGGGAATCAAAATATTCTGATTTTAATACAATTTTGGAAGGACCAGAAGTGGCAAAAGTTTTCTGAAAGCTTAGTTACAGTATTCTTCATTAATGAGCTGCAGTGTTCAAGGATGCATCTAGCTACTGTTATCTTGCTTGTGGCATTGCATTCTGCAATTGTGGGTGACAAAAGTTTTTCTAAGTTTAATCTTCTGGGTTTGGATTTTGATTTTGAATGAGATCAATCATTTGCTTGGAAAAATTAGTTTCTTAGTGTTTCATCAATTGTGCAGTATTCAAAGTTTGTCAAGCCTGCTTTTGATGGTTTCATTCTTCCATCAAAGAAATATGCTGATGTCATCATACCCCGGGGTGGCGACAATCATGTTGCAATTGATTTAATTGTGCAACATATCCGCACAAAGCTTGGTCAGCATAACCTCTGCAAGATATATCCCAATTTGAATGTGATTCAGTCTACATTCCAGGTATTTATCATCATCCTTTTCTTCTTTCTGTCACCTAATAGGATAAATGTTTTACAGAACATTGTTCATACTGGACAAAACCAACAAAACTGAAACTACAAATTGACACAAAAATTTTTATTTGATCAGTAAACCACAATTTGACACAAACTAATTAACATAAAAGATATCAGGAGTGCTCCACACAGCAGCCAATCTTTTGTGCACTGCAGTCACCACCTAATATGGTCATACCTTGGTCTGAGTTAAACTGGTTGCAACCTCTGAGTGGGTAGTAGTCTGATAACTTTAGGAGGTGTAATATTAATTCTAATGATCATAATTCTAATCAGCTGCATTAAGAGATATAACATGTTTTGAGACAGGAAGATTGGAACAATGATTACCTGGGATAGAGTCCACATGCATAGTGTGTGCTTGAATTTCCTACTTTTCTCAAATCAAGCTTCATTATATTTTTCCTTATATAATGTTAGGATTGGTTTTACAGATAAGAGGCATGCACACTCTGATTCGTGACAAGGAAATAACAAAGCATGATTTTGTTTTTTATTCAGATCGTTTAATACGTCTGGTATGTAGAAACTGGTTATCTTGAGGACCTTCAATTTGTATATCCATTTGTGTCTAACATATACTAAAAATTATAAATATTTCAGGTAGTGGAACATGGTCTTGGCTACTTGCCTTTTACAGAGAAGCAAGTAATCACTCCTACAGGTGTGTTTGAGGGCGAGGGGAGAAAAAAAAAAGTACAATCAAAATTTCATATTATGGAAACAAAAAAAAAATTAAAAATTAAAAAAGTATATAATTCAAGTCATGTGAGTTTGCACCATGCCTGGCTCAAGCTGGGCCTGTCACAGGAAAAACTGCAATCCTTATTATCTGATTGGTAATTGATACTGCTATATCAAACTCTGCTGCAAATCACTTACAGTATCTAGTCCTATTCCAGGATCAGTGTATACCGGAGTTGACTTTTGCAAGAAATTATGTGGAGTTTCCGTTATTCGAAGGTGAGCTTAGAATTTAGTGCTGTTTAATTTTAACCACAGGTTACATTTAAGCGGCAATCGTGAATTTCTTTCTATTTGTATTTTAAGACTTGGTTATATAAATTCTTTTAACTTTAGGAGCTTCCTGGGGCTCTTTGATATTGGATCAGGGTAGAACGTATCTTTGTTTGATCCAAGAATTTATGTTTTATTCTGTCCAAATATTCCCTAAAAGAAACAATATGCAACTAGTCTTCTTTATTGTTTATATTTCAGTGGGGAAAGTATGGAGAATGCATTGCGTGCATGCTGCAAAGGAATCAAGATAGGAAAAATCCTCATCCATCGTACTGGTGATAACAAAAAACAGGTGTCACATATATTTGAAATGTGTATTGGTTTTTATTCTTCAAGGTGAAATGGAGTTCCCCCTACATAATTCCTCTCCTTCCTCTTACATCATCCAGCTTATATATGAGAAGCTTCCAAAAGATATTTCAGAACGGCATGTCCTCCTCATGGATCCAGTTCTAGCAACAGGTGACCTTTGTTACTGTTTACATGCATTTATATTATTCCACTTATCATCTATAGAAAACTATTCTAACCGTTTATTGTCTAAAATTAAGTCTTAAAGTTTAAGAACCTATAATCATCTATGGATCCAAGGAAACTAAAAGCATTACAGTACCACTATCAGTTAGTGCATTTCCCCTTGTGAGTGATGCATTTATGTGGCTAAGTATGAGACAGCCTTGTTTGCTTCCTTGCAGGTAATTCTGCCAGCCAAGCAATTGAACTCCTTACACGAAAGGGAGTTCCAGAGTCTCGAATTATATTCCTCAACCTCATCTCTGTGAGTTAGCTTAAATGCTAGTTACATATTTTGTCTTTTTTTTTTTTCTTTGCAACTAACTTTCCTCAAATTCCATGCTTAAAATGTGTGATTTTGCATTTGTTTTATGACACTAATTCCAGGCTCCTGAGGGGATACATCGTGTATGCAAACAGTTTCCATTTCTGAAAATTGTAACTTCAGAGATTGATGCTGGACTAAACGATCAATTCCGTGTCATACCAGGGATGGGAGAGTTTGGCGATCGCTACTTTGGTACTGATGATTTTTAATTTGACCATTGACGATGGATTGAAATATATACCATTACGATTTACACGAACTGAAGCTCACAGTAATTTATTTGCATAGCAGAAGCTGTTATGTTGTCATGTCAGATATGCATACCACTCAAATCAAATATGGTATACTTATCTATAGGAAATAAGTTTTGGGAAAACAATGAGGAAAGCCATTTTCTATTTTACCTTTTTCCACTTTATCTAATATTCTTTACTTACTATAATATCTTGTTTGGATTGCGTAGTACCATGTTGGTTGAAACATGAGGAAAGATGAGTGATGGAAGATATAGTTTGAAGGAAAGATTCAAGAGGAAAAATTATTGAACTTTCTTTTGGACTAATGATAATCATAGGTAGGTTTGTATGTCTCATGTTTTCCTCTTGTATAATATAGCTATCAGCCCTTAATGGTTTCCTCAGTTAAATGGGTAGAGAAGTCTCTGCCTTGGAACAAAAACTTTTTTATTGTTGTAGGGCTGTATGTTTCAGCCCCCCATGAATGATAATATCATACATGATACGACCACCGTTTCCTCCCTATAGGACTGCCATTAAATGCCCCTAAAATAAACAACAATGCTAAGGAGTTCTACATAATGATGGGAAGAAGCCCTAAAATGAGAAGTATAGAGATTATATAAAAGGACTAGCTCATTGCATTTTGAGGACCCTTTTAAAGATTACTTAAATAGTATTTTTAGTTAATGTTCTACATTATAAATTGTTTTATTTAAAATCCATTATTCTTACTTTTTTAGATGATTAATTTTCATCGTATTTCTATTAATCTAAAATTGTTTTGGCCTTCTTAAAATTTGAGGAAAAAGTACACAACCTACGTGTTTAAATTTTTTTTTTAAGATCACTTTTTCTCCACAGATTTAGGGCCTTTTACTATTAAGTGCCCTAGGTCATAGCCTAAGTGGCGAGGCCTAAGGCTGGCCCTGATTATATAAGTTAGGACTGCTCAACATCGACAATCCCAGAATCCTGATTTAATCAAATCCAAAAGGGTCATTGGCAATTTCACCCAAATGGCAATTAGGGTGGTGAGTCTGAGATTAATAAAAATTTGGGAAATCAAGCAAGTTTCAAGTGTGACAAATTTCCACCTAATAAACTTGACTCGATCGCATATATATTTCCCTTATGTGCTCTTGGATATGGGGATTATATCTTATTCCCACCCATGAGTGTCTCATTATTTAATTTTTTTGGTTTTAAACTTTCAAGTTTTCTCCTGCTCTTGGATATGGGGGATTACATCTTATTCGCATTCCATGAGTCTCTCATTCTTTAATTTTGTTGGTTTTAAACTTTCAAGTTTTCTCCACCTCTCTCCTGTGTTTCCGACCCTCTGCTAAGTCGTGCAACCGCCACCACATGCAGTTTCTTGTCATACATGGCCATAGCCATGCAAAGCCATCGCCATACGCTCCCCCCACCCCCCCCCCCCCAATCATCTCTCTCTCTCCACCGTTGAGCCATAGTTTTTTCCACCATCATCAATAAGGTATGAGCCATCTCAATTTGTATCATAATTATTAATTGGGGATGAAACACCGAGCCATCTTTGTACGCCATCATTAACAGGTTAACCCTAACTTATTTGGACAGCTAGTTTTTGTTGCTCTGTTATGTTCTGAATTTTTAGCAAACTAAAATCTTTATTCAACCCCCACCCCATCCAAAAAGCAACACCCCTTGCAATGTTTATATCATCTATAGTTCCATTGCAATGTTTATATCATCTTTGACCAAAGGCAATAAACGATCTGGCATGGATTTGAGGCATTTAAGAATGGGTTTCAACATACTGCCTTTGTTTCCCACTTTCTTAACCTCTAAATGTTGCCTCAAGAGTAGCCCTCTCCAACCATTGCTACTGTCATAACTCTCAAACTTTGCACTTTGCAGATAACCCTAATCTTCATAGATTGTAAATCCAATATAGTATTTCGAAACCCAATTTAGAAACAAACTAACAAAGATTTCCCTATACCCAACTACGCCAAAAATATCAAAACTTTATTATTATTTTGTTTGAGGATGTTTTTGATTTTCATTGAAATGAATGAAAAACTGCAACACAGTACAACTTAAATTAACAGTGAAACCTATTATGAAGCTGAGTTAACAATTAGATACAACTTCAAAACTGATAAACACGGAAAACCTTCAATTTTTTCTTAGTTTCTCTGTGCTGATAAGGAAACAGAGCTAGAGAATGGGATTTTTTTTTTTTTCAAAATAACACCCATTTGCAAATAATTTCATTAGTTAGCATCGTTTCTAAACTATTTAAGAAACTAACATCTCAAGTGTGTCAGACTCGAGTTCACTGTAGCAACTCAAGTATCAAAGACTCAATTTCTATGAAAAATATATGTGGAAATCGAGCCTCTAAGACTCGAATTCCACAAATTCATCGAAAAAGGCAAATCACAAAGAAGAAGGCAGATCACAAAGAAGAAAGAAACAACAAACCCAAATCAATCAAAAACGAACCCACTCCTCTGCTCTCTGAACTTCCGTGGCTGAGCTCCTTGGCTCTTCCTCCAACCATCATCGCTATCATTGATGGTGGTCCCTTCTCCAACTCATCTCTCTCAACTCGAACCAAAACCATTTTTGTGATTTGTGGATTTGTTCCTAAAGTGGGTGGGTGTTTGTGGGTTTGTTTTTGGATTTGTTTCTAGGTTCTTGAGGTTGTTCTTGATTTGGTCTTTGTGGGTTTGTTCTTGATTTGGTCTAGAGAAAGGGTCTGGCCTCTAGAAAATGAAGAACGAAGGAAAATGAACCAAGGAAAAAGAGCAAGGAACTCAAGTTTCTAAAACTTGATTTCCATCAAACTGGGTACTCTTCCACTCGATTTGCTATAGTGAATTCAATTCTTACATACTCGATCTATTAGTTTCTTAAATAGTTTGCAAACAGTGCTAACTAACGAAATTGTTAGAAAAATGATATGATTTTGAAGGAAAAAATCCATGGAGAACGCATGGAAGTTTCCTATAGAATTTAGTATCTCTCTACAGAGTAAAGGAAAATTATAAAATACCTCTTTAAGTCCTAAGGTTTATTAGAACTACACTTTGATCCTCCTAATTTTACTAGCTTCGTTTGGGAGTTGATAAGGGAACGAAATGAAATGATCATAAAGGAATGGGAAGGAATAGAATTTATTTAAGCAAGGGAAAGAAATGGAAAAGAAATGAATGCAATTGAATGGAATTAAGTAACCTTTGATCAAAAAAAAATTTAAATAACCTTGTTTAGATGTTTTAGAATAAAGGAATGGGAAAAAATGAAAATGAATGGAATGTAAATAAACTTGTTTAAAAATAACATAGAGGGAAATGAATTGCATCATTTGATGATAATGTTACTATTAGACATCTGTATTTTAAAATAAAGGATTGAATGTATAAGGGTATTTTGAGAATTTTAGTAAAAAAATTCATTAAATCTAATTTTATTCCTTCCAATTCCTCCTAGTTTTGGAGGATTAAAAATTTGAGATTTTAAGGGAATAGAGAGAAATGAGTATTCCCTCCTATCCCATTCTATAAAATAAAATATAAAAAAAAAGTATTCCCTCCTACCCATTCTATTTTCTTCTACTTAAACTTCCAAATAAAGGAATAAACTTTTCATTCCCTCCATTAAAAGTTAAAACTCTCAAAAAAGAAAAATAAAGAATATTTTAAAATTATTCTTTTTATTCATTTTCATTCTATTTAATTCTCTTCTCTCAAACGATGACTAAAATGACTAATTGCTTTTTACAATTCTTGCGAATTGTGATGTTTTTTACTTGTTGGTCATTTCATAATTAGTCAAAAAAACCAACTTTGTTTTGCTTTTAGCAAGTAAACAAAATTATTTTATAAATCTCTTTGGATTGACTGTGTACAATGCATACATTGTTAATATTTTTACACGTCTACGCTTCAACAGTAGATTAGGGTGGTTAATGTATGGGAGAATTTATGTCTTTCTGTTGTACTATTCAAGCTACT